>NC_057807.1:470802557-470942718 GCF_018294505.1 Triticum aestivum | reverse complement strand
GTACCAGGAGAGGCAACCAATCTAAGGACCAGCTGCTGGCGAACCTGCAAGGACGAATAGCAAGTCAGTTCCGTAGATACGTACATATGGAGGGGGATTAGAGGGAGAAAGATGGATGGTCGGCAAGAACAAAAGTAAGCAACAGGCACAGCCGAGAGACGGCGCGCAAGGCAGGAAGGAAGGGATTATGTGAGGCATATATATGAGGAAAATTAATCACCACCATCACCCCTGAAGTTAATTACCATCATCACAATTATCTCAGGAGGTAGACAGTAGACCTTTCATGCGGCAGTTTCAGCTTCGGTTATGCGAGGGAAAGGGGCGTGCGGTACAGCTGCAAGGCATGAAGGCGGATGCAAGAAAAGGACAACCAGCCATGGAAGCCGACAGCGGTGGTGCATCGCGGAGGAAGAAAAGGCGACGCCTCGCGTAGGAAGGAGCAGATGCAACAAGGAAGAGGCTAGGTGGAAGAGTAGAGGGTGGGTGGACCAGACCGGTGCAGAGGTAGTCACGCAGCACAAGCTCGCCCATGGCAGAACGCCGGCGCATCGAGGAGGAAGGAACGCCGGCTCATCGAGGAGGAACAAACGGTGGCACGGAGGAACGGAGAAATTGTTCAGCTGGATAGGAGGGATAGCACCGGAACGTGGGCTGTTACCATCGAACTGGAAAGAAGTGGGCCTTGGACGGCCCGATTGAGGAAAAAAAAAAGCAGGTCGTTCTGCGGATAAGCGTCCCGCGAAACGGTGCGTGCAGCGCGCAGACGACCTGGGACGACCAAGTTTGATCTGGATCACAGGTTCAAGGATCCGATGGCTGAGACAGTCAAATCGCTGTGGAGGCTCGTAGCTAGCTGCATTATACTGGTTTTTAATATTATCTTCTCTAATTATCCATATAAGTTTTCTGGTAGGAATATCCTTAACAGATATAATCCCTGTTAGTTGACCATCTAAGGAGAGAATGTAAGCTATACATTTTTCTAACATATAAGGGTACAGAAGATACATTACATAAGAAGTTTGAGGTTCAGAAAGTAACTAACCGGCATTTTGTTCCCTGGATCTTCTAGTGACCGTGAAGGCGCACATGCTACCTAAATCACCTCCCACATTTAGTGCTCTGGGAAAAACTGCTTCTACCCTGCATTTGGTGGTATGACATGAACATCCATGTAAAATGAGCAAGAATATGAATGAACTTTTAACATTTAATGAAATATGGCATGAACATATATATAAAAAGAGCAAGAATATGAATAAATACTTATCTTTACCAGTTTTTAATTCTAAATGGCAAACAAAATAATATGTATGTATGGTTACTTATTTAAAAGCACATAACAATCCTACAAGCTCAACTTTCCTAAGTGGATTGTAGGACTATGCTCGTTGTTAAACCCAAAATGAAGGGCTGAGTTTTGTTTGATTTTTAGTGCTTACTATTGGTGACAAAAGAAGAACGCAACTATATGCTTTTTTAAGAAGCTTATTTCTACCAACATACCTCTCTAAAAGCATAAGCTGGGCAAATTGAAAAAAAAAATGGCTGAGAGAGAGAGAGAGTTATACTAAAAGGACATGGCCTAAACATATATCTAATCTGCATACTACTACTACTGTGCGTTTCTCAAAATAAATAATTAAGGGGAGAGAAACAGAAACATAACCTAACCTAAGCATATACTCCCTCCGTTTTATTTAGTTCGCGTATTAGATTTGACTGAAGTCAAACTTCGTAAAGTTTGATCAAGTTTATAGAAAACAATATAAGCATTTACCATATCAAATCTATATGACGTGAAAGTATAATAAATAATGAATCTAATGGTATTGATTTGTTATTGTATATGTTAATATTTTTGTTTAGAAACTTTGTCAAAGTTTACAAAACTTGACTTTGACCAAAACTAATATGCGAACTAAATAAAAACGGAGGGAGTACCAAATCTCCATACATAAGCGAAGTACTTGTTCTAATCACCATAAGATGTACAATGTTTTCTCCAGTAGATATGTATAAAAACATGAACATACGTGGCTGTCAACTAAAAAGTTTCCATGAAACCAATGGCCCAGTCAAAATCGACGACACAAACCAAATCGATCACCTCAATCATCCCTAGGAGCTCCAATCCCAGGGAGCTTAGTGATTTTAAGGATGTATTCAAAGAAAAAAACTGAATTTGATACTCCAAATATTAAAGTTTCCAGGATATTTCTAGTTTATTCAAATTTTGCGCAGCGGCCGTCTCCTTCATCCTTGCCTCCTCTACCTCTGCCTGTATCCTAGCCTCCTTGGCGTCCATGGGGATCAAGTATGTCCTCCTCGGAGCCGGATCCTCTAACTTAGAGAAGGGATGTCACGGTGCTACAGTGCGCGTCTAGTGTAAAATGAAGAAGGAATGTTACGGACTATTAGCAAGTTATTTACTTTTGGTAATTACTGTAGATATAAAAAATCTAAAATTAACTTTATCTCACCATCAACTTGTTTGTATGTAATTACTATGAATGTGCATACTAGATCTGTAATTTAAAAAATAATTTAAGTTATTTTAGACTTAATTGTATGGATTAACAGAAGGAAAGTTAGGGTACTGTAGCTTCTCTAACATTCCTTGTGTATGTTAGAGGATCCACTTCCGTCCTCCTCATGGAGCTAAGAGCGTCCAGCCACGCCAAGACTTGTCCACTCGTCATCCTCCATCGAATCACTCCTGGCCAAGTCCAGCAGTGTTAACTGTTAATTAACGTATATGCATCGTGCAAACAAAACCAAATGACAACAGAGTAAAATGAAAGAGAGACGCCGGCCCTGGCGGGGCCAGATCTGGCCCGCCCAGCCGCTGCCGTCGCGCGACCACCGGAGGTCAGCCCCATGCGCCGCCGCCGGCACCACCACCTCAGGACAGCCGCCTGCACCCCCTACTCGCAGATCCGTCACCCGAGCGCCTGCCGACGGCCTCAGCCACCTGCCCTCCGCAGATAGAAGGAGTAGCTCAGCTGGAGAAACAGCCCGCCGCCGCCGTCCTCGGAGCCAGCTGAGCTTCGCCGGCGGCCACCTATGGCGGCGGCAAGACGTGGGAGGGCGTATAGTGGAGAAGGGGCGGCGCTAGGTTATCTGCCCCCGTGTCACCCGGATCGGGGGAGAAAGAGTTTGCTGGTAGTATTTTCGTTGGCGATCAATTTTGACCGGGTCAGTAGGTGATAGATAGATATGCTGCTACCCCACGCCCTAATAAAAAGACCAAGAGACCACACACGACCGTCCAACGCATCCCCTCTCTACCCCTCAAAAGATGGCCGGCTGGACCTCCATCCCGGCGGAGCTACTCGCGGAAATCTCCGGCCGCCTGCCAGGTGACGCGGACCGGATCCACATCCATCAGGTATGCTCCCACTGGCGCGCATCCACTTCCCGGCTGGCCGCCTGCCGTCCATGGATCATCGCCGGCCGCGAACCATGGAGCCTGGTTGGCCCGGTCGGCGAACACTCGTTTTGGCTGCCCCTTGGCGGCCGACGGATCTACTTGGGCACGCCCACGCCGGCGGGCCTACCATATTGCTGCGGCACGCCCCTTGGCTGGCTTGCTCTCATGGACAACCTGCAATCCCCAACGCGGTTTGTCCTCTGGGAGCCCCTCTCTGAAGCTGAGATCTTTCTGCCCTGTTTGCCCGCCGTTGTCCAAGTCTTCCTCTCAGGAGACCCGCTCACCTCGCCTGACTGGATGGCGATTGCAAGCCAGAAGCTCTACAGCACTGGCACTTGCATGGGCCAGACGCTCTTCTTCTGGCGGCCTGGAGATGCCGCATGGACTATGCAGCTCGAGCGGCCAAACGGCAGAATCGATAGCTCAGCATTCCATCAGGGGAAATTCTACTTCACCGACATCGGGTGGACCCTTCACGTCTATGATCTTGACCGCTCCCCTCCCAAGCTTGTCCGGAGCACGTACCTTTACAGTGCTCTGCGAGAGCGCCATGGATTTCGGCAGTTCCCTGGCGGTGGCAGGCCGGCGTGGTATGTGGTCGCATTCAATGGCGAGTTGCTGCTTGTTGTGATGTACCGTGCGCCCAACATAAAGGCTGTCGAAGTTTACCGCCCGGATTGGGCAGCGGAGCGCCTGGAGCTGCGGGACAAGGTCACGGATCTCGGCGAGTACTCGCTCTTCTTGGGCCGCGGTGATGCGTTTGCCCTCTGTGCAAAGGACTTCACTATGATCAGGAGAAATTGTCTCTACTTTGTAGAGCACGATACAGTCAAGCATCAAGATTGGGCTATTGTGTTAGACTTGGGGTCAAATGTTTTCCAACAAATTCCATATCCCGGAGAGCAGATGGAGGGCACGGGCAGAAATAATCACTGGACGGCGTATTCGTGGTTCTGTCTCAGAAGACCCTTCTTGAAGGGTGAAGCCCAGTAAGGTGGTAGATCTTCACTGACCATCTTATTATATGAAAGTAACCGAATCAGTATTGGAGCAGCAACAGAGCTTCCCATGTTTGAATGATCTAAACACCACACCAACACCAGCACGTATGTCTTGTCACTTCAGATTATTCCTCCCATGAATCCTTGTTGAATCATGGACTCCAACAGCCCAATTACTAACCCTTTGGCATAGAAGTGTTAAGAGCTGATTTATACTCCTAGATAGCACCATTGTTGTATCTCTATTTCTCTTGCTACTAATATAACTGTCATTATTCAGTCCGTTGGCAAGTTTGGTTCATTCTTTTTACTGGCAACACTAAGTGCCTTGTTCTGGTTGGACTAGCAGCTGTGTTATGGTCGGTCTGGAATTAATACTAGAAACAGAGCATGCTTCCAACATACTCCCTCTGTCCCAAAAAGCTTGTCTCTCAAATGGATGTATCCGTATCTAGATAAATCGAACGCAAGCTTTTCTGGACGGAGGTAATAGTTGTTAAACTGATAAGCCATTGGCTTCATAATTTGGTCTTCGCGCTGCGGTTAAAGGAGGAGATGCAAAATCTGCTGCTGCTGTTGAGAACAGAGTTGTTTGGAGTAGGCAGCAAGGGAGGTGTTTAATGCAGCGAAAGCACGATACAAAGATTAATCTATTGAGGGTGGTGCTGTAACCGAAGGAAGTGTGTTCTTTGTTGAAGATTGCTGGTGCTTCTCCTGGCAACACAATACTAGTACTATTCATTTCCCTTGTTTCGGCTCCTTGCTAGCCTGATGTTTTGAGCAGCTAGCTGATATGTGAGTATAGCTTTTGACAGCTTTTGCAGGGATTCTGCTTTGCATGCCTGCTGTGTGTGCAGATTCAATTCCCATGTAACTATATTTCCCCCCTTTTTCTGGTCTGTAAAAGAAATAGCATCCTAGTACACTGGCTTCCAGAAAAACGCTGTGTTCGTTGCTGGTATTCTGCAGTTTGAATAATCTGGGACCTTTCTCTTGTTTGATAATCATATACCCAAAATTCAATCTAAATGTTCTATCTGAGCATTTCTCTATTTACCATGAATGCCAAAAGGAGGTGCAGAAGAAAATTAGTGTAGATATGTAGGAGTAGGTCCGTCTAGGATATTTCTCTTTGTTTGATGGGAGGTAATTTTGTGTAGGCTCGTCCTGTTTTTCGGTTATTGGATATCTCTACTCTTATAAAAAGCAGAGTTGGTGATGATGGTGTGCCTGCCATCCTGGAATATAGGCCGTCCGATCTATATCTAACGGATAGAAAGGAAACTATGAAAATTTACCCGCACTCCTCTCCACATTTGCAGATAATAAGGCCTTCCCTCGTCCATCCTTTTCTCCCATAAGATTTTGATGTTCCGTGCAATGCACGGGCATCTTGCTAGTAAGATATAAAAGTAGGAGGTTGTGCCCCATGGGCAGATGTACACAGGTATACATGGGTTAAACCCCAACAAACTCCTAACCGCTGATCCTAAAAGGGTGCTAAGGGGATCAAAAGGCCAACATCCACCGCCGGACACCGCAAGGCAGAGCCGGTGGCTTCCTGCTGCCATCTACCCTGCTGCCGCCTTTCTTCCCCAGCCATCTTCCCCTTGCTGGAGATCCCAAGGTGCATCCAGCATGGGCTATACTCTACTGGTCCCTGCAAATAACGGTTAGTACATGGGCTATACTCTACTGGTCCCTGCAAATAACGGTTAGTACATCATATTCCGCTACACTTAGGCCCTGTACAATGCTAGATGCTTAGGGAGGTGCTTAGAAAAATAAATCAGATTTTTCTGAAGCACCAGTGCCTATTTTTAGACGCCTAAGTAAGCGTCTATCCTATACAAATAAGCACCGGTGCTTAAAGAAACACTGGTTTATTTATGTACTCCCTCTGTCCACTACTTTTTCCTATAAAGCTGGTCAAAATTTCAAAACTTTGACTTACGACAATGGTTTAAGGTGTTCCAATCAGAGATCTACTCCCTCCATTCGGAATTACTTGTCGCATAAATGGATATATCTTTTAGTATTTTAGTTCTAGATACATCCATTTTCGAGACAAGTAATAGAGGGAGTAGATCCTAATGATTGTTCATTCTAATATTGGTATCATGAGCATGTTTGGTAGACCATGGTTGAAGTTGATTGCTAACGCCACGGTCTAATTTCATACGCTAGTGCTAACAGAACATGATTAAATTCTAAGGGTTTACAGTTAGCAACCAATGTTCATGTTTTACTGCTAACTTATTTCGGTTATATTCTAACGATAATGGTTTCACCACGCGATATGATTGCAATCTAAATGGTTTTCTGTCCAAGCATAATGGTCTTAGTTACATGTTTAGGGCACAAATATTCTCTGTGATTGATTATCTGATCATGATCAAGGGACTATACTTCATGTTTATGATGGATTAACACTTTATACGTTTTGGGTAGCAACGAGGAGCGGAATTAGCAAATTTATGAAATCCCCAATTTCCCCCAAATACGAAACCCTGACCCTAGATCAAAAATCCCCAAATTTTGAAGCCCAAAATGCAGAAATCAAAGAAAAGGTGGGGGCTTACCTTGGATGGCGAAGGCGTTCGGGGTCTGCACTGTCGCGCTGTTGTGTGAGGACGACGAGGCCGGCAACGCCGCCGTCCCTCGGACGACGCGCGGAAAGATGCACCCGTCCGCGCACGCCGCCGTCTCCTCCTCATGTCGTGGTGACCGCCGCTCGGCTCCACAACCTCGTCACCGGACGCCATGCGCGCGTCGCCGGCAGCCACGGTCGACGGAGGAGCGCGCAGGACTTGGCCCGTCGCACGCTGCTCCGCCGAACGCAGCCACCGCGCCGCCATGGATGGTGTCGCCGGATAGGCGCCTCTCTCGTCGGGAGCGGATAAGTCCGGAGCTGTTCGATCTGATCCAACGGCTGGCGATAGAGCGGAGACACAGCCTGTAACCCGGTTGCTAAACGGGCCCAATCCGGCCATGGGCAACAGCCGAGGTTGTCCTGACCGAGCAAAGAAATGTTTTTCTTTTTAGTTTTCAATTCTGGTGGGTTTTTTTAGATATAATCTGGTGGGCTATGTGTCTAATTGGCATCCGTGGGCCATGTTATCTTCTGGACTTTTTCATTTTATTCAGTGCCTTTATTTTTCAACTGCTCAAAAAAAAATCAGTGCCTTTTCCCACATTATGTTTATTCTAAAAATGTTTTTGCACTGCTATGAATTGAACAACTGCCACTATAATGCGTTGTAAATTATGATTCAATTTTCAAAGAAGAATAGAACAAATGGGAGATTTTATTTGCAAAACGTGGTTTCATATTTATGTTGATGTCAATTTTTGTGTCATCTTTAATGACGGCCACCTTTCAAGTATTATTTCAATGATGAAATTAATGTTATAAAATGATATTAATATTGAGAACAATTATGAATCATCATTAGAGATTTGGAAAAAATTATTGAATTTTTTATTTCATGTGAAGTTTATGTTAATGCCATGTTTATGGCATTTTTAAACCATTTGATCATTACTAGCGGGCTGAAGCTACCTTAAAAAAATTATGATAGTCATGTGGTTCGGTTTTTCGCACCGCACTGTGTTGCATAAAAGATGATGATGAGTCTATGATCAATTTCTCAATGAAGTTAATTCTATTTAGAAAAAAATCAATGTGATACTTATTATAATTTTTATTTTATGATATCTTGAATATAATATCAATGCCATTTTCATTCTCAATGCCGATTAGAATGTTTAGTCATGGCAATGATATTCATATTTTTTTAGGCGAAATGATATTCATACTTTTTATGTTAATCCAAGTGTCATTTTCATTACAGGGATGGACTATCTGGCAGACCTTATTATGAATTTAGTTGTAGAACCGAACGCCTGGCTGCCCACTGCTCAGGCATGCACACTAGCCCATTGCATGCATACCTGCTGATGTCGGGAAAGATTACACCTAACTTTGAAAGTTTAAAATGTTTTGTAGTTCAAACAATCGGTCGGGTTCAAAATCCATTTTCACTGTTAAATCCATGGCGGCGAGAGCTTCGAAACTAGATTTCATGTTGCTTTATTCTGACGATTTTTGAACCGGGTAACGTTTCGATCCGGTCAAAAGTTACCACGCATGCATAAGTTATTATGGTGTTTACATTGAAGCTATCGAGGTATGTTTCAACTTCTTTTTCTTGGGTCAAAATTACCACAGTATTGTATGCAAGTTATCAGGTCGTAAATTATCATGCTATTTACACAAAAGTTATCGCAGGTATGTTTCAACAACTTTTTTCCCTGGTCAACGTTATCGCGGTGTTTGTATGTAAGTTATGAGGTCTTGGTTCGTATACTACGATGCTACTTACACTTAAGATACTGGGGGTATATTTCAATAACTTTTTCTTGATCAAAAGTTACTACGATATTTTGATGATCCACAAGTATAGAAGATCGCAACAGTCTTCAAGGATAGTATTTCACCCAAATTTATTGATTCGATACAAGGGGGTCAAAGAATATTTATAAGCCTTAGCAGTTGAGTTGTCAATTCAACCACATCAAAAAATCACTTCCTTGCAACAACTTATTAGTAACACAGTAATACGATAGCAAAGCAACAGTAGCGGTAACAACAGTAGTAGCATTTGTAGCAAGCAAAGTAGTAGTAACTTGAGCAAAGGCAATAGCATTAAAGCAAAGGCATGGGGTAGCGACGGTTACATATGAGTCGCAGAGTGATACACAATAGCTCCAATTCATCTCTCATATGTAGGCATGTATTCCGTATAGTCATACGTCCTTGCAACAAAAACTTGCATAACATCTTTCGTCCTACCTTTCCATGGCAGCAGGTTCGTAATGAAACAAGGGTAATTAAGGCGCTCCTTTTAATAAAGAATTGAAACAAAGCATCAACACAATGTGAATACATGAACTCCTCAAGTTAAATTCATCCATATCGATATCCCAATTCATGGTCACCTTGGGGGTCTAAGGTTCATAACCATAACAGGTGCATACAACTTGCAGGTAAGATCAACAACTCAAATATATTCATGAAAGCATACTGTGTTCATATCTAAAATCATGGCACTCGGTCTCTAGTGACAAGCATCAAGCATAGCAAAGTCATACAATCTCAGAACATAGTGGATACTAGGGATCAAGCCCTAACAAATTGACATGACTACATATGAAATCTCATCCATCTTCATCTACCTCCAGTATGCCTAAAAGGGGATTACTCACTCATGATTGTGAACATCAAGAAATTGTTCATGGAGAAGGGTTGGTGATGACGATGACTCGCTCTCTCCGGAGCCACGAACGGACTACAAATTAGGACACCCGGCGAAGAACAGGAGGTGGCGGCGGCTCCATATTGTAAAATGTGATGAAATTTTTTCTCTATTTTTTTCTCGGGAAGACGGGATATACAACGCTGGAATTAGGTCAGGAGGTGGTGTAGGGGGGGGGCACAAGCCACCATGGCATGCCCTGGGGGGCAGGCGTGCCCCTATGGCTTGTGGGTCCATGGTGCCCCCCTCTGGTACTTCTTTGCTCCCGTATTTTTTTATTCCATAAAAAAACTTCATAAGTTTTCGTCCAATTCCGAGAACTTTTTATTTCTGCACAAACAAGCGGTTTCCCGCATGCCACCACGCTGGCTGCCACACGCGTGCCGGTGGGGATTCCGATGCGCCCTTAATGGCAGTGTTTTCTCCTCCACCGACGCCCATCCACCTCCCCCTCCTCGCCCATATATGGCGCTCCCACCCCTCTTCGTCGCACAACATCAGCTGTCGCCAGCTCCCACCTCCCAACGAAAACCTAGTCAGACATTGTCCACCTCCACGGCGATGGTGCACAACAGCCATGGTCGAGGCGCAAGAGCTCGCTCATTTTGGCATCATCCCCGCGCCGTCGGATGGCGCATGAGCATCTAGGGCGCTCCAGTAGCGCCGATGCCCCTGGCTCTATTGACATGACGCGTGCCATCACCTCGTATCGGGCTCGCCTATCGTCGAAGGCACTGGAGGATCCGTACTACACCACCCACAACCCTTTTTGTTGGAGATCCTCGTTGTCGATCACCATGCCTGGATCCACTACTTCGAGGGGCCATACTCTTCCATACGATGCAACATTGATAAGTGGCATGGCATCTGGTATGGGCACCCTCTTCATTAAATCGTGGCCCCATACCACGCGCAAGCTGGCACCCACAGAGTTCTAGTGCCGCTAGATGGTAACCATGGCTCTGTGTAAGGAAATATGCCCTAGAGGCAATAATAAAGTTATTGTTTTATTTCCTTATATCATGATAAATGTTTATTATTCATGCTAGAACACTAGTACAGCGAGCTCCTAAACAAACGGTTTTCAACCCCTTTCCGCGACGGCATTTGGAACCGTCGTCAAGTGAGTGTGGGCGATAGGGGGGTCCTTCCCACACGACCCAAAAAATCATCGAGGATAGGTCCTCCTAGGACCCAGGCTGGGGCCGTGTGCGATCGGGCGAGGCATCAAAACCCAATCATTTCCGTAGGTATGTACATCCCACACGGTGAATCCCAGAAATCATTTCTGTAGGTATGTACATCCCACACGGTGAATCCCAAAAATTATTTTAGTAGGTATGTACATCCCACACGGTGAATCCCAGAAATCATTTTCGTAGGTATGTACATCCCACACGGTGAATCCCAGAAAATCATTTCCCTAGGTATGTACATCCCACACTGTTCTACGACGAAATTGTTTTCGGTCGCAAGTACATCCCACTCAGTTAGTCCCCGCTAAACGTTTCCATTCGTAAGTACATCCCACACAGTCGCTCGAAGGAAAATGTTTCCGTTCACAGGTACATCACACACAATTTTTCCCGTTAAATCACTTGTGTTATTGAATATATCACACACGATTCATGAAAGAAACTGTGTGGCAAAGGCTGTCCATCACATACAATTTTCATGTGGTAAACGTTTGCACAAGGTGGCCTAACGCAAACAGTTTTCAAGAGAAAGTCGTGTGTGATTGTTCATTGATGCAACACGGTTTATTCCTAGAAACTGTGTGCATTGCCTAAGGTCATCGCCCACGGTATTTTTTCAACAACCGTTTGCAATAGCAAAACCCAATTAACAGGCTATTCGCCACTAGAAGGCTAATTATCCAATTATTCATAATCCATTTATTAATCTAATTGACAGTTCATATTAAGCACACAATATATTTCATTTTCATAATTGAAATACATCAGAGTACAACATCATATAGCTTCAGCACTCAGCTATCCCATTACACAACTACACCAGGACCAAGTGTCACATGCAACATCTATAACCTTTCGAAATTAGCATCATAGACGGTACATAAACAGATGTATCTCATCTGGAAAACTGCTGAAACAGAAGGCGAATATTGAGCCTTCATTGATGTTGAAGGTCTTTGTAACTTTAAGCCAGTGCCTGTGGATGATTGACCGTCCATCCTTCGTCCTCTTCAGGAACACTCCAATATTGAACCGTGGGTGTTGTATGAATACCTTCCTCGCCTCCTGACCATACAGGTGGTTTGAGAGGTTATCATCAGTGAACTGCTTTGGAAATGCCTGAAAACAAGGATGTGCATAAATATCTTCTCTATATTGGAAATGGGGCAAAGGGATTAAAAAGGCAAGGTAAATAGTTAGTACCATCCTGTAGTGAACTGATGTCTTCTTCATTCTGCAGAAAAGATCTTGTTGTTTTTTGTCGCTAATTTCTTTATCCTAACAATCTTTCTGAGTTTCTTGACTTGACTGATATTCATGGACAACTCATTTACCCATATGCAAAAAGGATCGAATAGTGGGTCAAAACCTCTAAAAACAGGACCTACATGTGCAAGACAAAATTGTTAAAAACCTAAATGTTAGAATGGTTCTTGCAATTGCACAATAATGTGCTATTAGACAACGGACCATGCACGTGCTAACCTTGATTGTAAACCTCAGTGCTTCCCATTGTTTCCCTGCAACACATATAAGGTAGTTAGTCATCAGGTTAAGTAAGGGTTCACATGCTATCAGTAAGATATGTTGATGAAAAATAATCACATTGCATATTCATCAGATTAATTCAAGGCACAGGGAAAACCCATTTATCCAAACCAAGCATGATTAAGAACTAGAAAATATAGCACTTGTATATGTTTCTCATGTATTATGTGTAGCCAAATTTGATTTATTCCTCACATACAAAATTCTACCCACGACAATTAGACACCGCATTGCAGAATTGAACCAAACAGTTAACTAAACACCACAACAAATGAACCAAACATTAACTGAGCACCACATTGCATAATATAACATTGGACCAAGAAGTTAACTAAACACCACAACAAATGAACCAAACATTAACTGAGCACCACATTGCACAATATAACATACTCCTAATAGAAGATCAAACAGTTAACTACAACCAATTGTAGCAATTGTATTTGTTTCTCATGTATTTACTACAGCCAAATTCAATTTATTCCTCACATGGTATACAATAACAGAATGCACCCACAATTTTGTAAAGATAAATTCGATTTATTTCTCACATTGAAGACAATAAAAAATTGCAGCCTGAAGAATTGAACATCATATTTGCAGAATTGAACCAAACAATTAACTGAATACGGCAACTAATTAACAAAATAGTTAATAAGTGAGCACCACACTGCACGACATATAGAACATATACACTAGAGCAACAGATTGCATGGTAAAATTAGATAACACAATTCACTAGAATTTGTGAAGGAAAGGCAGGAGCAGCACACGCAACTGGTAAACCGAGCATGCTTAATCGGCGTAGCTAACAAATGGCAAGGTGCTCCTTCAAGATCTACGGGTCGGCACGAATGGCAGCCATCGCAACCTCATCCGCGCGTGCGGCCGCGATTTGCTTCTCCGCTGCCAAATGCTCCTTGAGGTCCTGGCTATACTGCGTGCACCTTGGCTTAGGCCGACGCTTATTTGGTGGAGAGGTCGGTGATTTGGGTGGAAGGTGTCGCGCTCGCACCGGCGGTAGGGGCATGTGGGATGTGGAAGGGGGAGGAGGATGGGGGCGGGAGTGGATTACCTGCCTGGATAGGCGAGGCCGAGGAGCGTGAAGAAGGGTCACCGGCGAGGAGGCGGCGGCGCTGCAAGCCAGGAGTGAAGGTTTCAACTTGGAAAGGAAGACGAAAAGAGGGAAAATGTGGCTTTTGGTAAGGGGGAGGGGGCGGGGAGGTAGATATTTCTGCGGAAGTCAAAAATTTGGAATCGCTTCAGCCAAAAAACTGGCGCGCAAAGTGTCGTCAGACACGGTCCCTTATTCAGAACTGTGTACGATATGTGAACATCAGAAACGAATCAGATAGCTTAACCCGTGTGTGTTGAGTTTGAATGTCAAAAAATTTGGTTCGAATTTCCCTGGTTACAGTGGTCATCCACGTCATTGCATAATTTGGGTACATAAAGGAGACTAACTTCTTGATCGAGCAAGTTCAGCAATTAAACAGAGCTAGTTGACCTAAACATTACTCTAAAAATTAAAGACAGGCGCTCTTAATTAAACAAAACAAAGAGTACTACTATGGCTGGTGCTCATCGATCTCCTCCGCCGCCTCCATGTCCAGCTCGCGCCCGATGTTCTCCTGGGGAAGGGGCTCCATGGCATCAATTGCACCATACTCGGCAAGCATCTCGCCATCTGCGTTCGCTGTATCTTTGGAAAAGGCCGCCACGAGCTGGGCATGGGCGGACGCCATCTGTGCTCTGGCGGGCTCTGTCGTGGCTAGGTATGCCGCGCAGGAACGGACGGCTGCTCGAACTCTCTCGGTGATTGCCAGCTCTTTGGTCGTGGGTTGCCGACCGTTGTCGGAGAAGCTTCGTTCGATTCGTGCGGTGACCGCCACGAGCTGGGCATGGACGGCCTCGACATGGTAGTGGGAGGCCTCCAGCAGCGCTAAGGTTGCCGCTGCGGAACGGATGATACGGGACGCCTCGGAAATGATCTTTCACGGTGCCAAAGAAATCACAAGGAGCAGCAACAAACTCACTCGATACTTGTTTCAACAAACTTTGTTTCTCTCAAGTGGCAAGAACAAGAGAAAACACACTCAGATAAATTGTAGCGGATAACTAGCTAGGTTTACAAGGATGCAACCCAAACCATGAAGCTTGTGAACCTATGAAGAATCACAAGAGGGAACCACAAGGATCCTATATGAATTGAGGACAGGCCCTCCAATCCACACACATGAGCTAACACTCAACGATACTAGTGCTCACAGCACAACACAACCTCACCGGCTGTCTACAAACATAAACTCAGAAATATCATCCCCCCTCACATGGAACAGCTGGGGAGTATTTATACTAGAAGTACCCACTAGTTAGGTGTGAAAACAACTCCAAAAGAAGGGTAAATTCATGAGCCCCCAAGTTGTAGCAGGAGCAAACTTATTGAGCCTCGCGCTGTAATAAATTTCTGGACAGCTTACATTGAAACTTGCACAACTTTTGACTCAAGACCTCAAATGATGCAACTTTTTTTGAATGAAAGATGACTTCTAAGACCATCTTTTCCAGCCTCTATAAAGTGCTAGAGACTTCCAGAATTAATTAGCTTTAGGTGGGAAGTTGCTGCTGGAAATTTGATGTGTCATTTCTCCCAAAATAGGCACCGGAAGCTTCCCAACAAAGATAATGGTTTTGCCCTTGTTTTCCTTTAGATGCTCTAATGGTTCAGCATTTGTGCTAGCTTTAACCTCACTCTTGGATGCCTTGGTCATGATCTGGTCCACATCCTCCTCCCTTCCTTCAAACAAAACTGTCCTCGGTTTTGAGGTATTCTTTTTGGGCTTCTTCACTTGTGGGAATTGCTCAACCTTGAGTACTTGGTCCACCATAGGTTCCAATACATGGTTCACTCCTTGATGCATGAAAGAATACTTGTTAGACCTCCCATGGTGAGTAGCATCATGATCAAACTGCCATGGTCTTCCCAAAAGAAGATGACAAGCTTGCATTGGCACCACATCACATACCACTTTGTCCACATAACTTCCCACTGAAAATTGCACCCTCGCACGATGCGTAATCTTCAGCTTACCAACACCATTCAGCCACTTCACATAATATGTCTGGGGCTGCCTCCATGTTGACATCCCAAGAGCATGCACAAGATCACTACTAATGATGTTGTTGTAGCTGCCTCCATCGATGACCACCTTATAGTTTTTGTCCTTGATCTTGCAAATGGATTGGAACACATTTTGTCGCTGGCCCTTCTCAATAATAGGAGCATCATCATGAGCTACTTTGTGAACCATGAGATTAACACCATCTCCTCCATCTGAACTCAGAGGTGCTCCGGTCTCAAAAGTACAATAATTTGCATCTTTCTTCTCAGATTCAGATTTGTCACTTGAGTCATCGGTGCCATATCCATCATTTGTGAGTAAAAGCTTCTTCAGATTAGGACAATCCTTCTTCAAGTGACCTCTACCCTTGCATGTATGGCACTGGATATTACTAATGCGAGTGGCAGGAGTATTGGAAGATTCAACCTTTGATGCATTAGCTTCCTTTGTAGTCATCTTGTTGTGTGAGCGAAAATCTGCAGCGACACTTCCGTCTACTTCTCGCTGAGCTGAACTTCTCCAAGTGCTTGATGTATAGGTTTGGCTGCGATTTTGGCGATGCTTCAGCTGCTGCTCTACATGAATAGCTTGATGCACAAGTTCTTGCAAATCTTGATATGTAACCATCTCTATCCTTTCTTGCACATCTTCATTCAGTCCATGAAAGAATCTTGACATTGTGGCCTCCTCTGGCTCATTCACCGCTGTCCTAATCATCAAAATCTCCATCTCTTTATAGTACTCATCAACACTAGAATTATCTTGGCACAACCATTGGAGTCGATTGTACAAGGTTCTTGTGAAATGTTCAGGAACAAACCGTCTCCGCAACAGATTTTTCATTTGCACCCATGTCTCCGGACGACCTCCAGCACGACAAAATTGGTTCCACCAAATCAAAGCATATCCAGTAAACTCAATGGATGCATATCGTACCTTCTTCTCCTTCGTATAGCGGTGGCTGTCAAAAATCTGATCCACATGCATCTCCCACTCCAAATACTCATCGGGCTCGGTTTTCCCATTGAACGATGGTATGGTAAGTTTGAATTTACCAATCCCATCATCTTCATGGTCACGATGAGCACGCCCATGACCTCTTCTTCCCATGGCAAAGCCTTCTTGGCCTTCTCCATGACGATCATGACGAACACGTCGTGGTCGAGGCTCGTAGTAGTTTCGAGCATCATCGGAGTGGTCGCTCCAATGCTCTCCATGGTGGTTCTGCTATATGGGGAGTTGTCGATGTCGACCCCGTGCCGCAAGCCCATCTCGTGGTGGTGACAGTGGCGCCCAAGTAGCACCTCACTGGTCGTAGCGAGCACGCCGAGGTGGTGTAGCGTAGTAGCTATGAGCATCACCCGAGTAGACGTGGTTGTGCTCTCCATGCTCCTCCTCAAGGTGGCGTTGGCCCTGCTGTTCGGGGATTTGTCGATGTCGACCCCATGCATCAAGCCTATCTAGACGAAGTTCCTCGGTGAGGGAGTCGATTCTCCGGCCAAGGTTGGTCTCCACGGCTGATATGCGCCTCTCCACCTTGTTCAACACATACTATCGTGTATCCTCCAATGCCAACACATAGGCGGGCTGCAAGCTTGGATCATACACGGGAAGTGGCAGCTCCTCCTCCACGAGGTGCCTACCTCCATGCACACCATCAACACTGTTGGATCTCCTCGAACCCATGGAAGCTTCTCAAGAACAACATCAGCAAGAGAGAAAATAGCACCGCGAACAACCTAAAGCTCTAATGCCAAGATGATGCGGGACGCCTTGGAAATGATCTTTCACGGTGCCAAAGAAATCACAAGGAGCAGCAACAAACTCACTCGATACTTGTTTCAACAAACTTTGTTTCTCTCAAGTGGCAAGAACAAGAGAAAACACACTCAGATAAATTGCAGCGGATAACTAGCTAGGTTTACAAGGATGCAACCCAAACCATGAAGCTTGTGAACCTATGAAGAATCACAAGAGGGAACCACAAGGATCCTATATGAATTGAGGACAGGCCCTCCAATCCACACACATGAGCTAACACTCAATGATACTAGTGCTCACAGCACAACACAACCTCACCGGCTGTCTACAAACATAAACTCAGAAATCTCACCCCCCCCCTCACATGGAACAGCTGGGGAGTATTTATACTAGAAGCACCCACTAGTTAGGTGTGAAAACAACTCCAAAAGAAGGGTAAATTCGTGAGCCCCCAAGCTGTAGCAGGAGCAAACTTGTTGAGCCTCGTGCTGTAATAAATTCCTGGATAACTTGCATGGAAACTTGCACAACTTTTGACTCAAGACCTTAAATAATGCACCATTTTTTTGAATGAAAGCTGACTTCTAAGACCATCTTTTCCAGCCTCTATAAAGTGCTAGAGACTTCCAGAATTAATTAGCTTTAGGTGGGAAGTTGCTGCTGGAAATCTGATGTGTCATTTCTCCCAAAATAGGCACCGGAAGCTTCCCAACAAAGATAATGGTTTTGCCCTTGTCTTCCTTTGGATGCTCTAGTGGTTCAACATTTGTGCTAGCTTTAACCTCACTCTTGGATGCCTTGGTCATGATCTGGTCCACATCAACGGACAACTACTATGCCGCTCTCTCCAGTTGCTATCCCAAGGCAGATGCTGCTGCCGCCGCCTGAGAAGCAACATCGACCGTTTGGGCTGCCTTGGCCGCCCGGACGCAGACTGCGGTCTCCCTCACGAAGCTTGTTAGCACGCGTCTGGCGGCCGCGGCCACGATCTCGCCGGAGTGGGCCGCCGAAGTTGCCCTCACGACGTGGGTCCACGTCCCCATCTTTCACCGGCGACGAATGAACAGTGAAATGATATTTGGGGAGTGAGCTAGTGTGCTTGACACACCAGCTGTGGACTGTAGCCGATGCACCTTCTCTCGTAAGGCATGGGTGTACTATACACCAACGGTGCTCCAAGATATTTTGTGATGCATCTCACACGGTTGGTGATAATAAACTGTGTGCGATCTACTTGATTTATTGTCTTGATCATTTGAATTACCTAATGGGGTCACAACTACAAAGGATGGTGTTTGAATTGTTAGAACTTTTATCTGCATTGAACATGCAACTATAGGTGTGTTGTCAAAAAAATTGGAATTATTCAGGGTTCGTTTGTACATTTTTATACATTAACTGGGTTTTCCAGGCATTTTATGCACATAATTCAAATTTGAACTACATGCACATGCTCCAGTGCATATAAACTTATTGAAAAATCAAATATGTGTCCTTGGTTGCATGCTTAGGTCCCATGCAAGAAATGGGAATGAATTTCAAACACCCTGCCACCGTCACTAGGCCGCAAGCATTGAGATACCTGGTTTTATATTCTAGTAAATCTAAAACTCGTCTGGAATTCATGAAACTTGGCATGCTATCATGTAGCGGCATCAACATGCCGTGGTAAATTTTTTGTCCCATTTGGGGCAGGTTTGGGTATATACTTCTCACAAATCGGAGCTTCTCACAACAAGCATGATGGTTTTCGATAGGGAACGTCCTACCTTTGGGGACGAAACGATATCCATTGCATCTTATTGCTTTCAATTTTTCTCGTGTCAACATAGAACAACCGGAGTGTTGTGTGAATTTTTTTTTGATTTTTCGGGTTCGTTTGAACATTTTTATGCATTAGATGAGTTTTCAATGCATTTATTTGAATAATTCAAATTTGAACTACATGCACATGCTCCAGTGCATATAAATTGGTTGAAAAATCAAATATGTGTCCCTGGGTGCATGCTTAGGTCCCATGCAAGAAATGTGAATGAATTTCGAACACCAGGGCACCGTTGATTGCCAGCAAAACATTGAGATGCCTGGTTTTAAATTCTAGTAAATCCAAAACTCCTCTGAAATTCATGAAACTTGGCATGCTATCATGAAGCGGCATCAACATGTCGTGGTACAAAATTTGTCCTATTTGGGGCAGGTTTGGGTATATTGTAACACCCCAAAAATTTAACCATGATTTATCAATTAAAATTTTGCCCTGGTAAATTAAATTTTTATTTTCTGGATTTTCTTTTGATTCAAAACCACTCTTTTCTTCTGAGTAGTGGCGTTTTCCTCCAAATAGAAAACTTTTCAAAAATGTTGTTGGACTTGTATACCCTCTCAAGAAAAACATTTCTTTTATCAGTGGAACTATTTCTATGATTATCTTTCCTGAGCTTTATTTCTTTCAAAATGATTTTTCATAAGTTTTAGAGCCTCTTTTGCACTACAACCCTTTGATTAATTAATTTAAAATCCCAACCAAAATTTGGGGATGTCATGTGATGTTTCCACATAACTTTTATGCAAAAATATCTTTTGGTCATTGGAGATTTTGAGCTCTACCCCAAAATTTCAAAACTGGTCCAGTTGGTAATTTTGCACTACAACCTATTTAAATATTTCTTTAAAAAAATTTCCAAATGTTTGGAGATGTCAATAGATGCATATAATTTTACTTTATGCAAAAACCCATGAGTGTTCTTTGAAAAATTTGAGCAAATCATCCTCTTTTGCTCTCTGGCCCAGTTGGGTGTTTTCTACTGCAACTCTATTTTATTTTACTCTAGTACCCATGATCTTTCTCCTGCTTATAAACCACCCTACAAAACCCTTAAGTCCAGGAGATTGGACCCATTGGAATATTTTTGACCCATGCAATAATAGCCTTTAGTCTCTGCCCAGATTTGGTTTTCTCAAAAACTTGCACAAACAAGTTTCTGTTCTTGCCAAACAAGCCTTGTCACCATCACCTACATCTAAAGAGACTATGATATGGAGTTTTTGGCCACCCCAAGAGATGCCTAGATGACCATAACATTCTGTCAAGCACCTTGAGTGCATGGACAGAATTGGCATGAACCCTAGTTTGCATTTTGAACCTGCTTGCTTTGCCAAACCAGCATGTCCACTAAGTCCCTAGATACCTCTAACCTAGACCTGTTAATCCCCAGCCCCACCCAAGCCTCCTGGCATGCCTTGGCATTTTGCCGAATGCCTAGCGTGCGTGCTCTGGGCGCGCCAAGAGCGCACGTTTTGCACGCGCGTGCACCGAGCCGCCGCGTCTCGCTGCCGCCCTCCCCGCGCCCATGCTGACCCTTGGCCACTCGCAGCCATCGTGCCCGACCCCTCCCTTGTCGCAGAGCCGCCCTGGCCCCTCCTGGCGCCCTACAGCACCACCACCGCAAGCCGCCACTGCCGCCCCGTCGGCCTCTGCCATGGACAGCGCCGCCCGAGCCACTCCAGCGCGCCAGCTGCCCTCTGGAACAGCTCGAGCTCATCCACGAGCCCGTCTGCTAGCGCCCGTTGCTGCCACATTGCCCCGCAGCTACAGAACGGTGGTTCGCCGTTCCTATCCACGGTCGCCGTCGGAATCGACCTCAACCACTATAAATGGTGACCCCCGAGCTCCTCCAAATCCCCAGGCCACCTCAGGCCATCCCTCTAGAGCCCCCCACCGCCAGAAATCGATGGGGGGAGGCCTTCTTCCTCGTGTCCGGCCAGTTCGGCCGCCGCCACGCTCCGGTGCCATGCGTCGCGAGCAGAGCCTCCCCCATCCTTCCAGCGCCACCGTATGACTCCCCTTGGCCTTGCGGAGCCACCCCACCCCTCAAACACGATCGGGAGCCACCATAGCACTACAAGAAATATGTCAACTTATGACCTTCTGTCAGTGACCTTGGAAGAATTGGTCATAGATTTATGACCATTTGAGACCAATTGGTCAAAAGCTGTTCGAGGGGCTCCAAACCCTAAACCATTGCGACCATTTTGGTCAGAAAGGTCATAATTTCCTTACATGAAATGGTCATAAAGCTAACAGCGCTAGTCCGCTGCCTTATTTCTAGTTGTTAACGACCAATATAGATGGTCATAGCCTTGTAAATTGTGGTGGGTTGCTATGACTAGGCGCCACCTCATCAGTTTTGCCTATGTGTCATGTCCATGTGGCAGTTTTTGCCCTAGGTTGTGAAGCAACCTATATTTCTATCATTCCCAAAATTCCCAAAAAAATCTCATAAATTCTTTGGGTCATATCTTCGTCAAATATGTAAAAACCTTCCTTGCCTAGTTCAAAAATAATTCAAAAATATTCATTTTCCTATTCTGTTCAGAGTAACAGTTTGTGAAGGAAGTACCACTTTGGCATGTCCAAATAGTATCCATTTTCTACAGTGCTTTCCTATGCCCAAATAACCATCCTCCACCAAATGCCAGCTCAATCCATTCATTATTTTGAGCCGAGCTTCAACATTCATATTTATGTCCAGTGTGGTGGTTTGCAAAGCAAGTACCACCTAGGCTCCTCCTTTTGAGCTGAAAATTTGTGAAAACGTTCTTATTAGTAACTGATCATCCTTAGCCAAAACACACGCCCATTAGCCATGTACATTTCCCGTACCACTAATCAAACACTTGGCTGCTAATTCATGTTTGAGCATCGATTGGTCTCCTCGTGAGAATCTTATGTTGCAATTTTCTTCCTAGCACCAATCTGGGGAGTGCCCAACCCACTAGACATGCCTAGGCTGCCCAGAACACATGGGAACGCCACGGTCACGCGGTGACCACGCGGCGGGCATGCGAGTTTACGCGCTCTAGAGTTGGGGCCCTCGGCCACCGCCCAAACCTCGACGTATCGCCACCAAACCATGTATTTATGATTAAATAGGTCCTTATGTAACTATAAATGATTTTTGGAAAAAATAAATAGCAAACTATGAGGCAGCTGCAGTTCAAATTTGACCCGCTTCCAACTGAATCGGCAGAAATTTGTCTTTTTCACGAGAGGTGGATCAAAATTTTTTACACCAGACCATTTTGTCAATTGTGCATTAAATATGGCCTAGTATTTTATAAAAATGATTTGGTCCAATTTTGCAACAATTTTTTGGTAGTTCCTTCACAAAAAAACCTCCTTTCGGGCACTCGAAAAATGGAAAATGGTTTTTTCGTCCAACGAAAATGAAAACTTCCTTAGGCAAAATTGTTTGCTATTCCAATATGCACCCTTGTGCACAATATGAGATCATTTGAACAAACTATGCCATGAATGTGGCCATAAGATTGATCATTTGGCTTGAAAGCCATGAATCTTCACACTTGATAGCTCATTTCTGAGAACACTTTTTTAAAATAATTACCGTATTACAAGTTTATTTTTTTCCTGGAAACTTAGTCACATATAATGACACAATGCGAAGGTTTTCCAATTTTTTGATTTTTTTTGAATTTTTTATGCCCGTTTCAAAATGCGGTCAAAACGGCGGGCTTGACCGTTCCTAGCTAGTGGTTGAATCTTGGAAAAATTTTGGTGTTTCTATGATTAAATAGATACTTATGTACCTAGAAATGATTTTTTTAAAAAATAAATAGCAAACTATGAGGCAGCTGCAGTTCAAATTTGACCCGCTTCCAACTAAATCGGTGTAAATTTGTCTTTTTCACGAGAGGTGGATCAAAAAATTTTACACCAGACCATTTTGTCAATTGTGCATTAAATATGGCCTAGTATTTTATAAAAATGATTAGGTCCAATTTTGCAACAATTATTTGGTAGTTCCTTCACAAAAAAACCTCCTTTCGGGCACTCGAAAAATGGAAAATGGTTTTTTCGTCCAACGAAAATGAAAACTTCCTTAGGCAACATTGTTTGCCATTCCAATATGCACCCTTGTGCACAATATGAGATCATTTGAACAAACTATGCCATGAATGTGGCCATAAGATTGATCATTTGGCTTAAAAGCCATGAATCTTCACACTTGATAGCTCATTTCTGAGAACACTTTTTTAAAATAATTACCGTATTACAAGTTTATTATTTTTCCTGGAAACATAGTCACATATAATGACACAATGCGAAGGTTTTCCAATTTTTTGATTTTTTTTGAATTTTTTATGCCCGTTTCAAAATGCGGTCAAAACGGCGGGCTTGACCGTTCCTAGCTAGTGGTTGAATCTTGGAAAACTTTTGGTGTTTCTCTGATTAAATAGTTACTTATGTACCTAGAAATGATTTTTAAAAAAAATAAATAGCAAACTATGAGGCAGCTGCAGTTCAAATTTGACCCGCTTTCAACTAAATCGGCGGAAATTTGTCTTTTTCACGAGAGGTGGATCAAAAAAATTTACGCCAGACCATTTTGTCAATTGTGCATTAAATATGGCCTAGTATTTTATAAAAATGATTCGGTCCAATTTTGCAACAATTATTTGGTAGTTCCTTCACAAAAAAACCTCCTTTCGGGCACTCGAAAAATGGAAAATGGTTTTTTCGTCCAACGAAAATGAAAACTTCCTTAGGCAACATTGTTTGCCATTCCAATATGCACCCTTGTGCACAATATGAGATCATTTGAACAAACTATGCCATGAATGTGGCCATAAGATTGATCATTTTGGCTTGAAAGCAATTGATCTCCACATGTGATAGCTCGTTTCTGAGAACACTTTTTTAAAATAATTGCCGTATTACAAGTTTGTTATTTTTCCTAGGAACTTGGCCACATATGATGACACAATGCGAAGGTTTCCCAATTTTTTAATTTTTTTTGAATTTTTTATGCCCGTTCCAAAATGCGGTCAAAACGGCGGGCTTGACCGTTCCTAGCTAGTGGTTGAATCTTGGAAAACTTTTGGTGTTTCTCTGATTAAATAGATACTTATGTACCTAGAAATGATTTTTTGTAAAAAATAAATAGCAAACTATGAGGTAGCTGCAGTTCAAATTTGACCCGCTTCCAGCTGAATCGGCGGAAATTTGTCTTTTTCACGAGAGGTGGATCAAAACTTTTTACACCCAACCATTTTGTCAATTGTGCATTAAATATGGCCTAGTATTTTATAAAAATGATTTGGTCCAATTTTGCAACAAATATATGGTAGGTCCTTCACAAAAAAACTCATTTCGGGCACTCGGAAAATGGAAATGGAATTTTCTGTGCATAGAAAATGAAAACTCCCTTTGTCAATGTTGTTTGCCAATCTAAGATGTAAACTTGTGCAAAATATGACATCATTTAAACAACTATTTTATATGTCTTTCACCAAAAAACTCATTTTGAGCATTGAAAAATGGAATGAAAAATTTATATGTAATCAATCATGACCAATTTATATGGTCAAAAGATCTTCAAATTATTTGGTGCACTCTGATTGGTCCATAGGTATATCACGCGGATCATGCGTCAACCACCGTTGGATGCTTTTGGATCCAACGGCAGCCCTCGCCCCCTTACCCTCTCACCCAAACCCTAACTTCTGGATCCCCACCTCTCCCCTGATCTACTCTCCCCTCTCGTCCCACAGCCGCCACCCCCCAACCCTCTCGCTCCTTCTCAATCTCTTGATCCCCAACCACCCAGCCGCCGCCGCCACCACCATCCTCCTTCCTCTCCCCCAACCCCGGCCGCCGTCAACCCCTCACCTTCCCTTCTCTCCCACGGCTGCGGTCGGATCCGTGCTCCCCCCTCGCTCATGACCTAGACCTAGCCGCATGGCACGGCCATGGCCATGGCGGCGGCCAGATCCACCCCCTCCCCTGCTCCGTTCCCTCGACGGCCGGTGGTCATCCCCCATTAGGCCACCCGCAGCAGCTCACCCGCCCCTCCTCCTCCTCCCCGACGCTGATGCACTCGTTCCCCGCCTTCCCCCGCCTGAACCGCCTCCTCGATCCTCCCCGCCGATCCTTCGCTTCCCCGTGGCCCTAGGCCAGCATCGACATCGCTCCCTCCCAGATCCAGCAGCGCTGTCGTCGAGGTCAAGGGCTTCTTTGACCCGGTCCTTGACGGAGGGCAGGCTCGAGCGTCGGGAGATGACCTACGCGTGCTTCTACGCGGCCCAGATCAAGCAAGGCAGTGGTACGCATCCCTACTCCTCCCCTTCTCTTCTCCTGCATCTCGCCCCCTCTCCCTCCCTAAATCTGATGCATGCGCCCATTTTCTTGCATGTTCGTGAAGAGACCCGATCTGGTTTTGTGAAGGAAGGGGCCGGCCATGGAGAAGATCCCGCGGGCATCAGATCATCCATGGCGGCCTAGGAGGAGCACCACCGGTTCAGTTTCGTCACTTGCTCCACTGGTTCAGGTGAGTCCCTCCACTTCTCCTCATTTGGATAATCCCAAATCTCCGCTCTCTTACTCACCTCGTCCATTCTCCCTCCCAGATCCGTCGTCACTCGAGCACCTGGATGTCGGGTTGACTACTATCGACGCCAACGGCCGCCGCCGGCCTCGTCATCGACGACCACACCAACTGGCGTTGCCTCTCCCATTCCATGCCTGTTTAGTAGCTTTGCGTGGTCATGTTTACAGTTGCATGCATATGTTAACTGGCATTAGATAAATTTTAAGAGACAATGTCATTTGGTACTCAAGGTTGCCTAAAATTACTCTGCCATTGTTAACTGAATGAACAGAAACAATACTACATGAGTTCCACTAGTTACTTTATATGAAGCAACAGTTATCTTGCAGCCATCTAATATGCAATTCTAATAATATTTCATATCCTGATTTTTAAGTTGTATATGTCATTCATGCATGAATTCCTTTCTTATGTACCAGCTCCCTAATCATGTTTTTTGTTTTTCGGGTTGCTATCTTGGGATAGAATCCTTCTCCTGTCTCATTGTGATTCCTGCCTTTGGTTTGATTTGTTTTGTTTTTTGTGCAGGTTGCTTAGATCTGATTTGGACGAGTTGTTGCTGCTCCCGCAGGTGGATGACGAGGCCTCATGGCTGCTCCCTACTCCTCCAACCACATGACTTGGTGTGGTGAGCTCATGTCATGTCATCTCATCTCATCTCACGTGCACAACAAACTTTGGATTGTTCTGGACATGTCTTGGTTCATTATTTGAAAATTTGATTGCTATGGTGTTGTTTGAGGCTGGCTTGAGCAGAGGAAAAGCTGTTCCTTTTTTGATGATCATGGTGATACTGCTGTCATGTTGCTTCTTGTAGTGAGTAGTATACACATGGACCTGATAAAATGGTCCTTGATATGATGGAATTAGTAGCATTTGTGTGGGTTTACACTGTTGTGCCTAAACTACTATGGTTGCCAAGCCAGCATCCATTGCATCAATCCATATGAATTAGTGGACAATGTACAGATAAACTCTATGGAACAATAATGATAGTGATCCAGCACAATAGTTTACTTAATTCCTTTGCTGATGTTTAAACTAATAATTATGATGCATTGGTCCATATGGCCTTGTTTTTTAATGCATATATATGATTTAGTTGACAAGCCTTGATCTCAACCTCTGAAGTTTAACAAACTGGTCTATATTACTGAGGATGTATAATGTAGAAGTATAGAAACCATAAATTCAAGCTTCTGCTGTAGCATGCTCAATATATACTGTTAGAGAACAATGTGTTCTACAAAAGGTTGAAACAGCATGGTCTCAGTCAGTTGTAGGAAGTAGAAACACTAAGGCTGACATCTTTTGCACCTCACTGTTTTATTTGTTTTTTCTAATTTAATTTTGTGGATAGTAAATTTGCAATTGTAAGCCCTTTGTAAAAAAATGCATTTTACGTTTCCATGCCCTGTAGTGATGAAGCATGTGTCTCTGATATTCTGCATGACTGAAAGGCTGATATCTTGTATAAATTTGGCTTTTGCAAGTAATCCTTTTCCCTGCCACGTTCAGCTGCATCACTCTGATGCCCATGAAGGGTGATAGGAACCATCTTCCTGCCGCCATGAAGGGCCACTTGAAGCTGTTAAAAGACACCTGTAGAGTTTGTTATACTGTGATCGCATTTGTATGTGTTGATGTAACAGATTGTTGCTTCTTGTTGATGTAACAGATTGTTGCTTCTTGTTGATGTAACAGATTGATCGCATTTGTATATTAGAATCGGCTTGTTACACCTGTTTTCTGTCTATTTTGATTTAAATACTGGTTGTTTAATTATTGGCATATTGAAATATGAGGAACATGGGCATGACAACAAAGTTCCACAAATTGGGACCTGCTTATCAGAACCTGACAATTGGGACCCATTTGAAAAAGGAAAAAAAGGGCCACAATCCAGAAATAAAAATGCCGAATTATAGGGCCTGGCCCGTGTAGCTTACCCAAATTGCAAGAAAAAACAATAAATGGGCTGAATTAATGGGCTCGGCCCATGTAGAAAATCGAATTGGACCGGGCTGAATCTTGTGCCACGTCAGATTGCCACGCTGGATGCCTACGTGGCCTGGGGAGGTTGCTAGTGACCAAAACGCCACAGTAGACATATTTTGGTCATAAACGTTTGCGACCATTCCAGAAGAAAGGTCGCTATAGTCAGTTTACGACGCCCAACTTTTGACCTTATGTTTTTGGTCACAAATAGGTCATAAATGGAAATTTGTGACCTTTCAGTGACCAATAGTGGTGGTCATAAGATGACATATTTCTTGTAGTGTAGCTCAAGACACCGAACCACCAGAAGCAGCCGTCCTCCGCGGAGCTCGCCGCCGGCGACTCCCTTCGCCCCCGCCAGCCTTTCGACCATCGGGAGGACCGCCCTGGACCAACGGATCCATCCCTGCCCTTGGAACCCCGCGGGGAGCCCCGTTCGTCGGCGGCAATCGCCGGAGCCCCGCCTCCGCTCGGACAAAGGAGGAAGGAGGCACGGGCGACTGGTCAAACCTGACCAGTAGGCCCAATGGACCCACTGTCAGTGACCCAGCCCCGCCGAAACATGTTTTAAGTGGAAGCGTAAAACCTAGAGTACACTTTCTCCCCGAAACGTTTTTCTTTTCTGTTTTATTTAAAAACAGAATTATGACTAAACTTTGACTGGCTATAACTTTTTAAATATAAGTGCAAATGATTTGATTCTTTTTCTGTTATTTCCCAAATTTTGTCTAGTTTATTTTCATGCTTATTTGAAAAAAATTCAGACAACATATTTGTACTATTTTGAAACTAGGTGTTAATTTAAGTTTTCTCAAAATAGGATTTTGAAGAAGAAGGCAACTTTCAAAAAGTGCACCCCTCTTGCATACACTTGAAGGCAAGCATTCTGAACCCTGGCATAATATTGTTGTGTGTTGTTTGATACGGTTACAACACCACCTTAACACAAAGTTTTCGATATTTTATGTGATGATATAATCATACTCATAAGTGCATATTGATGATTCCGTACTGTTGGAATTTGAGATGTTTGCGATAGTAATCGCCCACGTATACCTCTCATGCCTACCGGAAGGAATCCGGGAAATTCTCTGTCTTGGGTAGACACGAGCTTGTCTCTAGTTCTTCGTCGAGACGGTTATGTCCGGTAAGGCATGGTGAGGTATGACAAGTGGTAATTCTGTCTGATTGGTGTGAAATATATTTCCTATGCTTACCATGCAGAAAAATGCTTTAACCTCCTGAGTCGACCGTAGATCGAGTCTTGTTCCATTAACCCCCATACTTGTTTCGTACTACCACTTGTCCCTGCCACCGGTAGGGTACAGTTTAGTAAGTTGTCAACCCATTCCTAGCACACACCGTACAGAGAGGCCATGGTGGAAAATACCGGCTGCATCCGGTAGGCATGCCACCTGGTCCGGGGGCATGGGTGTTTCCGGTTGTAGCCGAGGGGGTAGCTCCCCTAGTTTGCGCGCTTTATAAATTTTGTGATCCCATGCTAGTCGAGGTTGTAGCCTTCCCACTTAGAGTTTTGCTTAACGAGTGTCGTGGGTGATTCCAGACACCGGTAAGACAGGCTGGTGTGTGCGGTCAGGTGTGTTTTCAATTAAATGACCGTAGACAGGAATTAGTCCTGATGGACTAAAGAAATCCGTTGCTCATGGGTAAAGAGTACACCCTCTGCGGAGATTACATCTATTTGAATAGCCATGTCCATGGGTAAGGACTACAGTCTGGGATGGGTCAAGTGTCGGTCTTAGTGTCGGTCTTCGGAGGAAAAACTACTAAACCAGAACATGGAACATGACTTGTGACTTATGATGATCAGGATTATTATTATCATGGACTAACCATTTATATTATTTGAATTGTCGAGTATCCCTGGGACGGTTCTACCTCCTAGATATTCACTGTGATTATTCTCTTATAAGCCCTTTATGTGGTGTCGCTCAGACGCCCGACTGTGGCAGGCTTGTTATTTAAACTACTTATAAGCCCTTTATGTGGTGTCGCTCAGATGCTCGACTGAGGCATGCTTGTCATTTAAATTACTTATAAGCCCTTTATGTGGTGTCGCTCAGACGCCCGACTGTGGCATGCTTGTTACTTAAACTACTTATAAGCCCTTTATGTGGTGTCGCTCAGACGCCCGACTGAGGCATGCATTAAGTTATTATCCTTTCGAGGCATCGCTTCAGACACCCGATCGGTGAATTCTATTTTCTACGCCATTATTGTATATTCATGTTATATATGAATAACCTGCTTGCGTGCATCATGGATTTTTACTTTTTTGACTAACGTTGTGATCATAGAATATTTCAGAGCATGATTATCATTTGTTATATTATACCTGTGTTCTTAATGTTTGCGAGTACATTCAAAAGTACTCACCGACTTGTCCCTGGCTATTGTCTTGGCCAGATTTCTTGCATGGAGAGGAGCGTTGCGATGACAGCCCCGGAACCTACGCAATGAAGATAGCAGCTTCGCGAAGATAGGAGTTACCCAGGTCAGCTGTTCCTGTGGGAAATGGAGTCCCATAGACGCTGATGAACCACAAACCGCTTCCGCCATCAGCCACTAGAAACCTTGTGTTATACTCATAGGCCAGAATGGTCTTGTATTACATATTATGTATTTTGCTTGGAGTTTCTGTATCAAGTTAGTGTCTCATCAGCTAACAGTAATCCTGGGGCTGGTGAGCACAACGGCATTTTCTGGGAAATTAATATCCTGGAAAACCGGTCGCGACAACCTTGGTATCAGAGCCAGGCTGACCATTGGCTAATCCTATCTTAGCCAGGTCAATAAACCTAGATTAACCAATTCCCCAGACCTTAACCTAACCCCGGCCAAGCTTCTCGTGTAAGATAGCCACACAGTGACCCCGACACCTTTTGGCAGTCGATGCTCAACCTATCAGCCTAGCCTGTCGATCACGCGCCATTGACCGACACCTAAATTGTCTCATTCGCAAGCGTGCGAAGGAAGACTTCGTCCCCTTTTTCTATAAAAAGGGCACGCCAGCCTCAACCCAGCACAACACAGCCTCTTCCCCAAACCGAGCTATAATGCCTGGCCCCGTCGTGCACAATGAGACCACATCAACCAACCTTAGAGGTCTTGTGACCGTGCTAGCAAACCTCACCCGCCGTGCCTTTGCATTAGAAGAGCCCCCAGAATATGTTGTGTACCAAGGGCCCATGAGCGGTGAGAACCGTCAATTCTGGGCCACTGTGCACGTCTATGATAGGGGTCTATCGTCCGAACGCCCCTACAGGTTCACCGGAAGGACAACTTCCTTTGAGCCACAAGCCATCCAACTAGCTACTCGAGAGGCTATAGTTCAACTCCGGCACTTGTCGCCCAGAGTTAACTGTCACTCATTCTACTACTACCCCAGCCATGACGGGTATGTTAGGCCACCCCAGGTTGCCAATGGAGATCACGAGACGGATCCTGCATTGTTGCATCTGGTGCGCTACGTAAGTGCACTAGAGGAACTGTTCGATCAAATCGCCCTTGATCTGATCGCAGCTCGTGGAGAACTGGTCCGCCGAGCCCTGGTGAGAGGAGAAGATGAGCCCGACACCGGCAACCCAGTCGTGCTATTTGTACAACCGATTGAGTCCTTGAGGTCTGCCCCAGCCATTGACCAAAATACTTTGGTGTCCCCAGAAGTGCTTCGTCGCCTTTTGGGAACACGCTCCAACGGGATTGTGGCCAACAACCCCCGCGATGGTCATCATCGCTACCCCAACCCTACAGCCCCTCAACTCCATCCAGCTAACCCTGACGGTGAAACCCGTGGAGAAGCCACGACGTCCACAAGGCATGCCCACTTAGATATTAACGAGGTAGACTAAGTCACTCGAGTAGTACCGAGTCTTAGTATGTCCACGCCCTGTAATTGTGAGATCTTGTATTGCCATAATTAAATGATGTCTGCTTGTACGCCCCTATTTTAAATAGTAGCCATGCACATGTATGTTGGTGTACGGTCACATTTTTTTATTCCGGGCATAGCTACCAAAAACCACCCTGACGACAACCATAGTAATACATCACTTTTGTGAGATGGGTACCTGTAGCATTGACCCCGACCCCATAGAGCAGAACCGACAGACTAGTTACCCTTCACCGCGATAAATGACCCTGCCCAGATGCTATATAAAAGGGCCACCTTGTGATCTTGCCAAGTATCCCTCACCTTGTGCACAACTCTCATAGCCATTTCTTTGCCATGCCGAGCCCCAGCATTTATCTGAGAACTCCAGATGCAACCCCAGGTATCTTTGTTAAAATATTGTGGGACTTTACCTGCAGTACTATGAGTGCCATCCATCCACCCCAATACGAGTTGCTCAAATCGAGGATCACCCCATCCACCTCGAAATATTGGGCAGTGGTGCACATCCCTCCCACAAACCCAAACCAAGACCCAACGGAAGTCTCCTTTGTGGGGAAATCTATGCCGACTCCACAAATGGCAATAGAAGCTGCTGCGTACGAAGCGCTTGCTCGCCTTTGATTCGCGGTACCCTATGCCAGCAAACGGGGGTATTATTACTTCCCGAGTCGTGCAACACCCGGAGAAGTAGCATCTTTTCCCGGTGGACGAATTGAGAGAGACCCAGTACTGGCCAACCTTGCCCAGTATGTCATCGCTCAAGAGCGTTTGACCCAATGAGTAATGGGTTATCTCCAGAGCCTCGCTGATTTAAATCCTCAGACCGCCATCGGCAGACCACTGAGGCCATACCAAGAAAGACGCGTTCATCGACTAGTCAATCCGCTTCCCCCGATAGAAGAAGAGTGTGCCCCAGTACCAGAGACGTTTTCTTAGGACCCGGTCTATTTACCGTTTTCATTGTAGACGTCACTGCTATGTTTATTATCCCAACATTTATTTATGTGTTGCAACTTACGCGTTGTACCCTAAGTTGTGGTATGAGTAAACTTTTTGGTTTCAGCTAATGGAGTATTTTTAAAAAAAAAACAGCCCTTAGCAAATCTCGAGGACGAGATTTTCCTTAAGGGGGGGGGGTAGTGTTGTAACACCCCAAAAATTTAACCATGATTTATCAATTAGAATTTTGCCCTGGTAAATTAAATTTTTATTTTCTGTAATTTCTTTTGATTCAGAACCACTCTTTTCTTCTGAGTAGTGGAGTTTTCCTCCAAATATAAAACTTTAAAAAAATGTTGTTGGACTTGTATACCCTCTCAAGAAAAACATTTCTTTTATCAGTGGAACTATTTCTATGATTATCTTTCCTGAGCTTTATTTCTTTCAAAATGATTTTTCATAAGTTTTAGAGCCTCTTTTGCGCTACAACACTTTGATTAGTTTATTTAAAATTCCAACCAAAATTTGGGGATGTCATGTGATGTTTCCACATCACTTTTATGCAAAAATATCTTTTGGTCATTGGAGATTTTGAGCTCTACCCCAAAATTTCAAAACTGGTCCAGTTTGTAATTTTGCACTACAACCTATTTAAATATTTCTTTAAATTTTATTACAAATGTTTGGAGATGTCAGTAGATGCATATAATTCAACTTTATGCAAAAACCCATGAGTGTTCTTTGAAAAATTTGAGCAAATCATCCTCTTTTGCTCTCTGGCCCAGTTGGGTGTTTCCTACTGCAACTCTATTTTATTTTACTCTAGTACCCATGATCTTTCTCCTGCTTATAAACCACCCTACAAAACCCTTAAGTCCAGGAGATTGGACCCATTGGAATATTTTTGACCCATGCAATAATAGCCTTTAGTCTCTGCCCAGATTTGGTTTTCTCAAAAACTTGCACAAACAAGTTTCTGTTCTTGCCAAACAAGCCTTGTCACCATCACCTACATCTAAAGAGACTATGATCTGGAGTTTTTGGCCACCCCAAGAGATGCCTAGATGACCATAACATTCTGTCAAACACCTTGAGTGCATGGACAGAATTGGCATGAACCCTATTTTGCATTTTGAACCTGCTTGCTTTGCCAAACCAGCATGTCCACTAAGTCCCTAGATACCTCTAACCTAGACCTGTTAATCCCCAGCCCCACCCAAGCCTCCTGGTATGCCTTGGCATTTTGCCGAACGCCTGGCATGCATGCTTTGGGCGCACCTAGAGTGCACGTTTTACACGCGCGCGCACCAAGCTGCCCCGTCTCGCTGCCGCCCTCCCCACGCCCGTGCTGACCCTTGGCCACTCATAGCCATTGCGCCCGACCCCTCCCTCATTGCAGAGCCGCCCTGGCCCCTCCTGGCGCCCTACAGCACCACCACCGCAAGTCGCCACTGCTGCCCCGCCGGCCTCTGCCATGGACGGCGCCGCCCGAGCCACTTTAGCGCGCCAGCTGCCCTCTGGAACAGCTCGAGCTCATCCACGAGCCCATCTGCTAGCACCCGTCGCCGCCATGTCGCCCTGCAGCTAAAGAACGGCGGTTCACCGTTCCTATCAACGGCCACCATCGGAACCGACCTCAGCCGCTATAAATGGTGACCCCCGAGCTCCTCCAAACCCCCAGGCCACCTCAGGCCATCCCTCTAGAGCCCCCCACCACCAGCAATCGACGGGGGGAGGCCTTCTTCCTCGTCTCCGGCCAGTTCGGCCGCCGCCACGCTCCGGCGCCATGCGTCGCGAGCAGAGCGTCCCCATCCTTCCAGCGCCACCGTTCGACTCCCCTTGGCCTTGCGGAGCCACCCCACCCCTCAAACACGATCGGGACCCACCATAGCTCAAGACTCCGAACCACCAGAAGCAGCCGTCCACCGCGGAGCTCGCCGCCAGTGACTCCTTCGCACCCGCCAGCCTTTTGACCACTGGGAGGACCATCCTGGACCAGCGGATCCATCCCTGCCCTTGGAACCCCGCGGGGAGCCGCCGTTTGTCGGCGGCAATCACCGGAGCCCCGCCTCCGCTCGGACAGAGGAGGAAGGAGGCATGGGCGACTGGTCAAACCTGGCCAGTAGGCCCAATGGACCCACTGTTAGTGACCCAGCCCCGCCGAAACGTGTTTTAAGTGGAAGCGTAAAACCCAGAGTACGCTTTCTCCCCGAAACGTTTTTCTTTTTCTATTTTATTTAAAAACAGAATTTTGACTAAACTTTGTCTGGCTATAACTTTTTAAATATAAGTCCAAATGATTTGATTCTTTTTCTGTTGTTTCCCAAATTTTGTTTAGATTATTTTCATATTTATTTGAAAAAATTTCAGACAACTTTTTTGTACTGTTTTGAAACTAGGTGTTAATTTAAATTTTCTCAAAATAGGGTTTTTGAAGAAGAAGGCAACTTTCTAAAAGTGCACCTCTCTTGCATACACTTGAAGGCAAGCATTCTGAACCCTGGCATAATATAGTTGTGCGTTGTTTGATACAGTTACAACACCACCTTAACACGAAGTATTTGTTATTTTATGTGATGATATAATCATACTCATAAGTGCATATTGATGATTCCGTACTGTTGGAGTTTGAGATGTTTGTGATAGTAATCACCCTCGTATACCTCTCATGCCTACCGGAAGGAATCCGGGAAAGTCTCTGTCTTGGGTAGACACGAGCTTGTCTCTAGTTCTTCGTTGATACGGTTTTGTCCGGTAAGGCATGGTGAGGTATGACGAGTGGTAATTCTATCTGATTGGTGTGAAATATATTTCCTATGCTTACCATACAGGAAAATGCTTTAACCTCCTGAGCCGACCGTAGATCAAGTCTTGTTCCAGTAACCCCCATACTTGTTTCGTACTACCACTTGTCCCTGCCACCGGTAGGGTACGGTTCAGTAAGTTGTCAACCCCTTCCTAGCACACACCGTACAGAGAGGCCATGGTGGAAGATACCGGCTGCATTCGGTAGGCATGCCACCTGGTTTGGGGGCATGGGTGTTTCCGGTTGTAGCCGAGGGGGTAGCTCCCCTAGTTTGCGCGCGTTATAAATTTTGTGATCCCATGCTAGTCGAGGTTGTAGCCTCCCCACTTAGAGTTTTGCTTAACGAGTGTCGTGGGATTCCAAACACCGGTAAGACAGGCTGGTGTGTGCGGTCAGGTGTGTTTTCAATTAAAAGGCCGTAGACAGGAATTAGTCCTGATGGACTAAAGAAATCCGTTGCTCGTGGGTAAAGAGTACACCCTCTGTAGAGATTACATCTATTCGAATAGCCGTGTCCATGGGTAAGGACTACAGTCTGGGATGGGTCAAGTGTCAGTCTTAGTGTCGGTCTTCGGAGGAAAAACTACTAAACCAGAACATGGAACATGACTTGTGACTTATGATGATCAGGATTATTATTATCATGGACTAACCATTTATATTATTTGAATTGTTGAGTATCCCTGGGATGGTTCTACCTCCTGGATATTCACTGTGATTATTCTCTTATAAGCCCTTTATGTGGTGTCGCTCAGACGCCCGACTGTGGCAGGCTTGTTATTTAAACTACTTATAAGCCCTTTATGTGGTGTCGCTCAAACACCCGACTAAGGCATGCTTGTCATTTAAATTACTTATAAGCCCTTTATGTGGTGTCGCTCATACGCCTGACTGTGGCATGCTTGTTACTTAAACTACTTATAAGCCCTTTATGTGGTGTCGCTCAGACGCCCGACTGAGGCATGCATTAAATTATTATCCTTTCGAGGCGTCGCTTTAGACACCCGATCGGTGAATTCTATTTTCTACTCCATTATTGTATATTCATGTTGTATATGAATAACCTACTTGCGTGCATCATGGATTTTTATTTTTTTGACTGACGTTGTGATCATAGAATATTTCAGAGCATGATTATCATTTGTTATATTATACCTGTGTTCTTAATGTTTGCGAGTACATTCAAATGTACTCACCGGCTTGTCCTTGGCTATTGTCTTGGACAGATTTCTTGCATGGAGAGGAGCGTTGCGATGACAGCCCCGGAACGTACGCAATGAAGATAGCAGCTTCACGAAGATAGGAGTTACCCAGGTCAGCTGTTCCTATGGGAAATGGAGTCCCATAGACGCTGATGAACCACAAACCGCTTCCGCCATCAGCCACTAGAAACCTTGTGTTGTACTCATAGGCCAGAATGGTCTTGTACTACATATTATGTATTTTGCTTGGAGTTTCTATATCAAGTTAGTGTCTCATCAGCTAACAGTAATCCTAGGGCTGGTGAGCACAAGGGCCATTTTCTAGGAAATTAATATCCTGGAAAACCGGTCGCGACATATATGCCTCTCACAAACCGGAGCTTCTCACAACAAGCATGATGGTTTTCGGTAGGGAACGTCCCACCTTTAGGGACGAAACAATATCCATTGCCTCTTATTGCTTTCAATTTTTTTTCTTGTGTCAACATAGAACAACAGGAGTGTTGTGTGGTTTTTTGTGATTTTTTGGGGTTCGTTTGGACATTTTTATGTATTAACTGGGTTTTCAATGCATTTATGTGCATAATTAAAATTTGAACTACATGCACATGCTCCATTGCATATAAATTGGTTGAAAAATCAAATCTGTGTCCTTGGGTGCATGCTTAGGTCTCATGCAAGAAATGGGAATGAATTTCGAACAACAAGGCACTGTTGATTGCCGGCAAAACATTGAGATGCCTGGTTTTTAAATTCTAGTAAATCAAAACTCATCTGAAATTCATGAAACTTGGCATGCTATCATGGAGCGGCATCAACATGTCGTGGTACAAATTTTGTCCCATTTGGGGAAGATTTGGGCATATGCTTCTCACAAACCAGAGCTTCTCACAACAAGCATGATGGTTTTCGTTAGGTAACATCCCACCTTTGGGGACGAAATGATATCCATTGCATATTATTGCTTTCAGTTTTTTTCTCGTGTCAACATGGAACAACAGGAGTGTTGTGCGAATTTTTGTGATTTTTTGGGGTTCATTTGGACATTTTTATGCATTAACTGAGTTTTCAATGCATTTATGTGCATAATTCAAATTTGAACTACATGCACATGCTCCAGTGCATATAAATTGGTTGAAAAATCAAATATGTGTCCTTGGGTGCATGCTTAGGTCCCATGCAAGAAATGGGAATGAATTTCGAACAATAGGGCACTGTTGATTGCCGGCAAAACATTGAGATGCCTAGTTTTTAAATTATAGTAAATCCAAAACTCGTCTGAAATACATGAAACTTGGCATGCTATCATGGAGCGGCATCAACATGCCGTGGTACAATTTTTGTCCCATTTGGGGCAGGTTTGGGTATATGTTTCTCACAAACCGGAGCTTCTCACAACAAGCATGATGGTTTTTGGTAGGGAACGTCCCACCTTTGGGGACGAAACGATATCCATTGCCTCTTATTGCTTTCAAATTTTTTTTCGTGTCAACATAGAAGAACAGGAGTGTTGTGTGAATTTTTGTGACTTTTCGGGGTTCGTTTGGACACTTTTATGCATTAACTGAGATTTCAATGCATTTATGTGCATAATTCAAATTTGAAGTACATGCACATGCTCTAGTGCATATAAATTCTTTGAAAAATCAAATCTTTGTCCTTGGGTGCATGCTTAGGTCCCATGCAAGAAATGGGAATGAATTTCAAACACCATGGCACCGTTGATTGCCGGCAAAACATTGAAATGTCTTGTTTTTAAATTCTAGTAAATCCAAAACTCGTCTGAAATTCATGAAACTTGGCATGCTATCATGGAGCGGCATCAACATGTCGTGGTAAAATTTTTGTCCCATTTGGGGCCGGTTTGGGTATATGCTTCTCACAAACCGGAGCTTCTCACAACAAGCATGATGGTTTTCGGTAGGGAACGTCCCACCTTTGGGGACGAAACGATATCCATTGCCTCTTATTGCTTTCAAATGTTTTCTCGTGTCAAAATAGACCTACAGGAGTGTTAAGTGATTTTTTTTTGATTTTTTGGAGTTCGTTTGGGCATTTTTATGCATTAACTGAGTTTTCAATGCATTTATGTGCATAATTCAAATTTGAACTACATGCACATGCTCCAGTGCATATAAATTGGTTGAAAAATCAAATCTGTGTCCCTGGGTGCATGCTTTGGTCCCATGCAAGAAATGGACATGAATTTCAAGCACGAGGGCACCGTTGATTGCCGGCAGAACATTGAGATGCCTGATTTTTAAATTCTAGTAAATCCAAAATTCTGTTAACCATTCACGTGACGCCATGTGCCTTAGTTTTAATGGTTGTAGGAGGTGCCGTGCAGACAGCTGCTTGACCTTGATTGAATGGGAGGCGTGCGAGCGTTGTCCGATGCGGAGGCCATCCGAGAGGCATGCAAGCTGTCCTCGAGTGCACAGGCTCATCGGGAAGCGTGCGAGCTGTACGCTCCGCAGGCTCACTGGGAAGCGAACACTTTGATTTCCATGGCCGCCCGCCTTGCTCGCGTCCTCTCCTTTAATGGTGCCCAAGCCGCGGTTTAATTTGCTTTTTAAATATAAAACACTCATCGCAAACGTTTTAGTTAGAACACCCATATGCAAACCGACAACTTCCCCAGGAAGCCAAGAGAAAATGTGCTGAGCAGGATTTCTGCAGCTCTTGATCGCAAACGATTTAGATAGAACACTGATACGTCTCTGTCGTATCTATAATTTTTGATTGTTCCATGCCAATATTATTCAACTTACATATACTTTTGGCAACTTTTTATACTATTTTTGGAAAAAACATATTGATCCAGTACCTAGTTCCTGTTTGTTGCATGTTTTATGTTTCCGCAGAAACCCCATATCAAACAGAGTACAAATGGGATAAAAACAGAAGGAGAATATTTTTGGAATATTTGTGAAATATGGGAAGAAGATTCAACATGAGATGGTGCCCGAGGGGGCCACGAGGTAGGGGGGCGCACCCTTGACCCTCGCGGGCACCCCGTAAGGCAGTTACTGCTCTTCTTTTGCCGCAAGAAAGCTAATTTTTGGGAAAAAAATCTTGGTGAAGGTTTCAATCCGATCGGAGTTATGGATCTCCGGATATATAAGAAACGTTGAAAGGTCAGAATCCAGAACAGAGGAGAACGCAGAAACAGAGAGAGACAGAGAGACAGATCCAATCTCGGAGGGGCTCTCACCCCTCCCACGCCATGGAGACCATGGACCAGAGGGGAAACCCTTCTCCCATCTAGGGAGAAGGTCAAGGAAGAATAAGAAGAAGAGGGGCTCTCACCCCCTCGCTTTAGGTGGCGCCGGAATGCCACCGGGGGCCATCATCATTACCGCGATCTACACCAACACCTCCGTGATCTTCACCAACATCTCCATCACCTTCCCCATCTATCTACAGCGGTCCACTCTCCCGCCACCCGCTGTACCCTCTACTTGAACATGGTGCTTTATGCTTCATATTATTATCCAATGATGTGTTGCCATCCTATGATGTCTGAGTAGATTTTCGTTGTCCAATCAGTGATTGATGAATTGCTATGATTGGTTTAATTTGCTTGTGGCTATGTTGCTGTCCTTTGGTGCCCATCATATGAGCGCGTACATGGATCACACCATAGGGTTAGTTGTATGTTGATAGGACTATGTATTGGAGGGCAATAGTGATATAAGCTTCTACCTAGCATAGAAATTGATGCATACGGGATTGAAGGGGCACCAATATATCTTAATGCTATGGTTGGGTTTTACCTTAATGAATGTTAGTAGTTGCGGATGCTTGCTAATAGTTCCAATCATAAGTGCATAGAATTCCATGTCAGCGATGACATGCTAGCAGTGGCCTCTCCCACATAAAACTTGCTATCAGAATAGTAACGTAGTCAATTGCTTAGGGACAATTTTGCAACTCCTACCACCACTTTTCCACACTCTCTAGAATAACTTTATTGCTTCTTTATCTAAACAGCCCCTAGCTTTTATTTACGTGCTCTTTATTATCTTGCAAAATTATCCAACAACACCTACAAAGTACTTCTAGTTTCATACTTGTTCTAGGTAAAGCGAACGTTAAGCGTGCGTAGAGTTGTATCGCTGGTCAATAGAACTTGAGAGAATATTTGTTCTACCTTTAGCTCCTCGTTGGGTTCGACACTCTTACTTATCGAAAGAGGCTACAATTGATCCCCTATACTTGTGGGTTATCAAGACCTTTTTCTGGCGCCGTTGCCGGGGAGTCATAGCTTGGGGTTAATATTCTCGTGTGTGCTTGTTTGCTCTATCACTAAGTAATTTTTATTTTCTGTTCTTAATTGTTTTCCATCTTTATTTATGGGTAGGAAATGCAAAATACTAAAAAAATTAGTTGTACCTACTACACCAATGGTTGAAGAACCACTCAAAATCTATCACACTATTGAAGCTTTTTACTTGGATCATCTTTGATCCCTATGTGCTCGTGCTGAAACCCCACCAAGCTTAGTTGAGGGAAAATCTTTAGATGAGCATGCTTGTTATGTGCGACGCCGCATATCTGAAAAAGGGAAACTTTTACTGGATCAAACTCATCGTTTGCAATGCTATGCTTGGGATTTATGTGAAATATATGATTTTACTTGTTGTTCTGAAAACCCTAAGAAATACCTTCCCTACCAATGTGAGTTTAGTGATAATGGCATCATATCTTTGTATGCTAAGGGTGTTTATAAGTACTATGATGTTCAACAAATTGAAGAATTTGTTGCTTTTAAGGGTGCTTATGAAATTGCTTGTTTGATTGAAAAGTATGATGCTACTCTTTACAAATCTGAAAATTTTGCCATACTCAAATATTGGTATGATAATTATGCTTCTAATTCCTATGTTAAACCGTATATCGAGGACTCCTCCGCTGTCCAAGAAGAGACTAATATTTTGCAGGAGTCTATGGAAGAAGAAATTGATGAAACTGTGAGCTCATTGGATGAAAAAGATGATGAGGCGAGCGAAGAAAAAAAAGGGAGGAAGAACGGATTAGCTACCTGTGCCCACCTTCTAATGAGAGTAACCCTCCAACTCATACATTGTTTAATGTCCCTTCGTGCTTACCGAAGGATGATTGCTATGATAACTATTATGATCCCGTTGATTCTTTTGAAATATCCCTTTTGATGATGCTTGCTATGCTTGTGGCCAAGATGACAATATGAATTATGCTTATGGAGATGAACTTGATATAGTGCCTTATGTTAAACATGAAATTGTTGCTAGTGCACCCACGCATGATAGTCCCATTATATTTTTGATTTCTCCCGACTACACTATATCGAAGAAGTTTGCCCTTATTAAGGATTATATTGATGGGTTGTGTTTTATTACTACACATGATGATTTTGATAGATATAATATGCATATGCTTGCTGCTCCTACTTGCAATTATTATGATAGAGGAACTATATCTCCACCTCTCTATGTTTCCAACATGATAAAATTGCAAGAAACTGTTTATGCTATGCATTGGCCTTTACTATGTGTGCATGAATTGTTCTTTTATGACATGCCGATGCATAGGAAGAGAGTTAGACTTCGTTGTTGCATGATATATGTTACTTTGTGCTCACTACTAAATTACAAATCATTGTTAATTAAAATTGGCTTTGATATACCTTGGGATCCGGGTGGATCCATTACTTGAGCACTATATGCCTAGCTTAATGGCTTTAAAGAAAGCGCTGCTAGGGAGACAACCCGGAAGTTTTAGAGAGTCATTTATTTCTGTTGTGTGCTTTTATAAAGTTTAAATATAAAAATAATGTTCCAAGGTTTGCCTTTAGGATATTTAGATCGCTCGTTGGTTTGTGCGGTGTAGGACAGAAACTTTGGATGTAGTGCACGGTTTTACATTTTTACTGGATCGTTAAACGGTTCTGATTCTTTTTGAACTGTCTTTCTATCCAAATTGTTTATTTTTCCTAATTTTGGCAGAATTTTTGGAGTACCAGAAGTATGCTGAATGTTCAGATTATTACAGACTGTCCTGTTTAAGACAGATTCTGTTTTTGATGCATAGTTTGCTGGTTTTGATGAAACTATCAATTTCTATCAGTGGATTAAGCCATGGAAAAGTTATATTACAGTATATACAATGCAAAAACAAAATATGAATTGGTTCGCAACATTACTTAGAGTGGTGATTTGCTTTATTATACTAACGGATCTTACCGAGTTTTCTGTTGAAGTTTTGTGTGGATGAATTGTTCGAAGATCGAGGAGGTCTCGATATAAGGAAAAGGAGGAGAGGCAAGAGCTCAAGCTTGGGGATGCCCAAGGCACCCCAAGTAAATATTCAAGGAGACTCAAGCGTCTAAGCTTGGGGATGCCTCGGAAGGCATCCCATTTTGCTTCAACAAGTATCGGTATGTTTTCGAATTCGTTTCATTCATGTGATATGTGCAGACCTTGGAGCGTCTTTTGCATTTAGTTTTCACTTTTCGTTTATGCACCATGCTGGTATGAGATAGTCCATGGTTGATTTATAGAATGCTCATTGAACTTCACTTATATCTCTTGAGTATGGCTTTATAGAATGCTTCATGTGCTTCACTTATATCATTTGAAGTTTGGATTGCCTGTTTCTCTTCACATAGAAAACCGCCATTTGTAGAATGCTCTTTTGCTTCACTTATACTTGTTAGACTGTGGGCATATCTTTTGTAGAAAGAATTAAACTCTCTTGCTTCACTTATATCTATTTAGAGAGATGACAGGAACTGGTCATTCACATGGTTAGTCATAAAATCCTACGTAAAACTTGTAGACCATTGAATACGATATGTTTGATTCCTTGCAATTGTTTTGCGATATAAAGATGGTGATATTAGAGTCATGCTAGTGGGTAGTTGTGGATTGTAGAAATACTTGTGTTGGAGTTTGTGTCACACCCTGATTTTCATGCCATAACACTTAAGCTAATAAATCATGATAAAGTGTGGTTTGACAAAAACTTTTGCATTATTTGGCTTTTTAATTGAGTTGGTTTTCTCTCTGTGATTTTCAAGTGCTCTTTAAAGTCAACACAACTCCAACTTCTATACTTCATTTCCTTGATCCAAAACTTCTGCCCAATGATCATACCATGTGTATAGTACAATATAGAATTTTCTTACAAAAATAATTTGGCCAAAAAGTATTTTCTAAATTTAGTTTTCCAAAAACCCCTGAATTGAGGTTTGCACTACAAGTACTTGATTTGGGGTGTGAAAAATCTTTCAAAAGGTATATTTGAATCCTATTAGATATAGGACTCCCATAAACCACAAAAATATAATTTTAAAAGTTATTTTGCTCTTTTATTTAAGGGCTTTTTCTTGAGGCCAGAAATGGACTTTAATAGGTTAAAATTATTTTAATGCTTTAAAAATATTTGTGAAAATTTAGGGAAACTCAGTGGACATATATTGTCCATATATAAGAATTTCAACACATGGTCATGTTCAAAATATTGGTCAAACCCCTCAAAAACCCTCTTTGGATATTTCAAGCTTTTGAAATATTTACAAAGGAAATATTATCTAAAAATTCCAAGAAAATTCTAGCATGTCACATATGACATATTGGATGATCTTGCCAAGCCTCATGTCTTGGAGAACAAGATTACATCACCGAATCCCCTCAAAACCATTTCTATTCATTTTGAAGTTTGAGCAACTCTACATTGCCAAACATGTCCAAATGTTCTCAAACTTGGTGCACACGCTCCAATGGTCTAATTATGTATCTAGACCAACTGGCACAACTTGGAGAAAATGATATCTTGATCAAAGTGCCTCAAAACCCTCTTTGTCCAGAATCAAATTTGAACAACTTTACATTGTCAACTTTCTTATTTTGCTCTCAACCTTTGTGGGCATGCTCTAAACCCCAAATGATGACACTACACCAAGTGGTGCACCAAGGAGAAGAGTTTAGCTTATCTAGATATAAGCAAGTCCATTTTTGTGGATTTCTAGGGTTTACAGAAGTTACATTGTGAACCTCGCCCAAATAAGCTCAAAATGGGTGGAAGGCCCTAATTATATGTGACATTTTCACCTGTGGAGTCGCATGCCAAATTGAATTCATTTACCTGTCCAAACCATCAACAAACACCTTCTGCCACTTTACCAAAACAACTACTTTGACCTCTTCCACTCTTCTCCATGGCCTCAACTTTTTACCACGGCTACTCCTGACCCTTCTCTACCTCCAGTAACAATGGCTGCATCTCAGATCAATGATTAAGGGGCGAAACCACCTGATTTACCCCTCTGGACAACCCCTTTCCCTCTCTCTCTCAACCCCACTCCTCTCCTACTGGATCCCTAGGGCATCCAATGCTCCTCACCTCTTATTTACTCCCCCCTAGAGCTACCAGACATCTTTGGCCGCGCCCACATTGCATAGAAAATGGCCATGCCGGCCATTTGGGCGCTCTGGAGCACGCTACAGTGCGCTCCCGCACTATCGCTGCCCCCTGCCAAGCACCTCCGGTCACCTCGGCTCTCCCCCTCATGCCAGCCGATGCTCCTTGTCGGTGTCAAAACCAGTGGATCTCGGGTAGGGGGTCCCGAACTGTGCGTCTAGGCGGATGGTAACAGGAGACAAGGGACACGATGTTTTACCCAGGTTCGGGCCCTCTTGATGGAGGTAAAACCCTACATCCTGCTTGATTAATATTGATGATGTGTGTTACAAGAGTAGATCTACCACGAGATCAAGGAGGCTAAACCCTAGAAGCTAGCCTATGGTATGATTGTTGTTCGTCCTACGGACTAAAGCCATCCGGTTTATATAGACACCGGAGAGGGCTAGGGTTACACAGAGTCGGTTACAATGGTAGGAGATCTACATATCCGTATCGCCAAGCTTGCCTTCCACGCCAAGGAAAGTCCCATCTGGACACGGGACGAAGTCTTCAATCTTGTATCTTCATAGTCTTGGAGTCCGGCCGATGATGATAGTTTGGCTATCCGGACACCCCCTAGTCCAGGACTCCCTCAGTAGCCCCTGAACTAGGCTTCAATGACGACGAGTCCGGCGCGCATGTTGTCTTCGGCATTACAAGGCGGGTTCTTCCTCCGAATAATTTATAGAAGATTGTGAACACCAGGATAGTGTCCGGCTCTGCAAAAATAAATTCCACGTACCACCGTAGAGAGAATAATATTACACAAGTTCAATCTGCTGACGTATTTTGTGGCGTGACGTCACACCACTACCAAGCCTTTACTAGAATCGTTTTTATCGTACCACCTCAGCGCGTTTAGCGAAGCGGTTTCCTTGGCACGTCTTGTCGAAGCAGAGATCGTGTTCCCCTTATTCCGGGATTCCCATAAATACGGACGTGGGTAACCCAACCGCGCCCGTTGCCACTCCCCCTCCATCGCAGGCGGGTTCCAAACGGTTACGGGGACGGCTCTTGGTATTCTTCCTCTTTATATTGAGACCAAGGCCCGTTCTTTTCCTCTATCGAATCCGCCCCTCGCCCCGAGTTCCAACACCCAGGGCTCCAGATTCGGGTACCTTCGATCTTCGACAATGTCCGGCCCCGACCTACGAGGCCGGTGGATGCCCTCCTCCGTCACGGAAGAGGACGTGCTAAAGCTGAGAGACGCCAGGTACTTAACCTATGAGATTTCACATAGGCTGCCTGCCCGAGGGCAAGTTATTCCTACTCCCGAGCTCAGCGAAAGCGTCGTGTTCGTGTCTCACCTCTGTCGGGGTTTAGGCTTCCCGACGGATCCCTTTGTGAGGGGGCTCATGTTTTACTATGGGCTAGAATTCCACGACTTGGCTCCGGAGTCCATCCTCCACATCTCATCATTCATTGTCGTCTGCGAAGCCTTCCTCCGCACAACCCCTCACTTCGGCTTGTGGCTCAAGACCTTCAACGTGGAGCCGAAGATGATTGAGGGGCGTCAGGCAGAGTGTGGCGGGGTGGTTATAAGCAAGAGGGCCGATGCTCCATGGCCCGAGGGCTCTTTTCAGGAGGAGCTCGGCTCGTGGCAACAGGAGTGGTACTATATCACCGCTCCCAGGCGCAGCAAGCAGAGGCCGCCGCCCGTCTTCCGCTCGGGCCCTCCACAACGGCTGACGTCATGGGTCAAAAAGGGGCGTGATTGGGGGCCGTCCAAAGACGTACCCCTGTTGCAGGACCGGATTCGAGGCCTCCAAGAAAGGGAGATTAATCTGGTCGTAGTGGTACAGGTTATGCTGATCCGGCGCCTACTGCCCTGCAAACATCGCCCCCTCCGCCTGTGGGAATTTAATCTGGAGGGGCCACGAGCTCTTCAACACTTCATGGGTTTGACACCCGCGGAGATGTACAAACTGTTCTTCGGATCGCAAGAGATGCGTCCGGACTTGACCGAGGATGCTGGCCTAAGCTGCAATCACCCGGATACTCAAGTAAGTAGCCCTGTGTCCGGACACATCGTCCATTTATTTATCATGGGTTTGCCTTTTAACCAGCTATCCCTTGGACAGGAGTGGATAGCGCAAGCAAAACTGATACAGTGTCCGCCCCCCCTCCCTGAGACCACGCAGGATCCCGTGTTAATCAAAATGTTGGAGGTTGCACCTTCGGAGGAGGGCGAAGGGGGGCACAGGGAAACTACCACCTCTGCCAAGGAGGCTTTCAGTAAGGGAGGAATAGAGAGTCCCCCCTTCCAGGGGGAGAAGAGGATCGCTTCCGAAGACCCGGAGGCCAAGGCCTCAAAGCGGGGAAAGAAATCTGTACCGAAAGGTCGTGTGCCGGGAAGAGGCCCGGCCGTACTGTCTCCTCAGAGGAATCAGCCCTCCAGCGAGCCGTAAGTAAAAAGGGGGGATTTTGTAATAGTGGACACCCCTGCTTAATTTCTAAGGGTAACCAAAGTTTTCACCTTGTAGTTTGGATCTCAGCCCATCTCAGCACAGCTCATCTTCGGGAGACCTTCTTCTGGAGATGATGGAGAGCGAAACGCCTCCATCTGCCGCCCCGTCGTGCGGGACAGACGACCCTGAGGTGTCGTCACGGAGGGTCTCCCCGAGTCTGGCGGGGCCGGAGAGTTCGGCACCCATTGGAGTACGATCGGCGGAGCTGCAGGATTTGCTCAAGAGGGCGTCTATCTCAGAAGATCACCGCACATTAATGAGTATGGTGATTGAGAGGACCTCATCCGCCGAGAGCGGGTTGTGTGAGGCCGTCGGAAGTTTGCTGACGGGGTTTGAGGTACGCAAAAAATGACATACCTTTTGACAGTTTTGCACATGAAGTGCGCCCTATATAGATAGTAGCCCCTGAGACTTGGTATGCTGTCGAAAGCAACAGTATGCCGAGGATCATACTCTCAGTTATAGATTGTCGCCTTTCCTATGCAGGTGGCGGAACATTCGGTGGCCAGCCGGACTGATGGAGTTGCCGAGCTGAAGAGGCAACTCGATGTTGCGGATGCGGACATCTCGCTGGTCAATAAACGAGTTGATGAGTCATAAGGTATGTGGTTGCTCTGCGGTCGCCTAGTAAGGGAGCTGATGCCCATTCCTTACAATTTGTATGCTTGATGCAGATGGTGCCGCTGCTGTGGAAGATCTTCGAGTAGAGCTTGCTCGGGCCAAGGAGCAAGCCAGAAAAAGCGAGGCGGCTGCCTCGAAGGCAGTGGAAGAGCTAGAAGCCGAGAAGGCTGCTCACTGCCGAAGCAGGAAGGAGATGGCCGGAATGGCCGTGAAATTAAAAGATGCTACCGACCGCCAGGAGGTTCTTGAAAGAGAATGCCGAGCGGAGCAAGAGGACCTGAAGAAGGCCGACGCCGAAGCCAAGGATGCCCGTAGTGCGATGCGGGCTATGAAAGAGGAACTGCGTCAGGTCGGAGACATTGTGGCTAGAAAGCCCTTTATGCTGCGTAGGAAGTTCACGGATCCAAAGTATGCTCAGCTGGGCCAATTGTGCGGTGTGGAGGATCCTTATCTGGATTTGGCGGCGAGTGCGGCGGACGCAGTCGTGCACTTCCGAAGCCAGAAGGATCACGAAATGGAAGAGCTTTTCTGGTCTCAATTCCATAGTCCGGAGCGTCCACTTCCGTTGAGTGATCGGCTGGTTGAGTGGGCTGAGCTGAATAGATTGTCTGGACTTGCCATGACGGATGTGGTCACTCATTTGTGGCCGGAAAGTCCCAAGCCGAAGAGTTATTTTGGCTTGTTGCAGCAATTCCTTGGGGCGGTGCCGCATATCGAGGCGATGAAGCGGTCGGCATGCATAGAAGGTGCACGGATGGCTCTCGCCCGTGTTAAGACATGCTGGGCGGAGATGGATGCCACCGCTGTTGCATCCCGGGGTTCGGACAAAAGCCGATTCCCCACCGAGCACTATTTTGGGGAAGTCCTGCAGGGCGCTCGTTTAATAGAGTCGCAGTGCTCGAAAGATGTTATGTTTAAATGACATGTATGATTTCTGAGATCATGTTTATAATGCAATAGCTTTTTATACTTGTGCGTTCAAGTATTGAATTATCTCCTGTGCGGCCGTATATGTATGTATAATCTGAAAGATGGCAGTCTTTGGCTTCAGCCCCCACGCACATGGTGCGGGGGTGTTTGCAAAAAGAAAAGCACTTTTTCACACTTAATCCAACGTCTTGGTCCTTTTAAGGAGGTGATAGCATAGCAAACTAGGCAACCGGACTATAATGCTTTATCACTTTCACTTAGCCATAGGAGCTCGAATGTGGGGCTACTACATAGCCCCTAGCGGCACCGCGCTTCTCCGAACTCGGGGCGCGTATGTGCCTGACCGGGAAGCGGTCCTTCGTCAAAGCGGAGGAATTCTAAACATTCCAATAGTCGATCGAGTGGTTGACCAGTCTCTCGCTATATCATGACAGTCAGTTTTCGGCTTTCTCTACTGAGGTGCTCGCCCGGCCAAACCGGGGCACAATCACAGTAGTTCTCCTGGTGCCGCGTTAGCCGATGTAGCAGAACATAAGGCAGCAAAACATAGGAGCCGGGCAAACCCAACATTTGACCAAAGATATGATTCGGAGCTGATGCATATAAGGCCTAACTCGAGACGCCGAACACTCCTTGAGGTGTTTGGTCTTTATAATACCGGGCAGAACAATGCCCTAAGCCCCTAGTGTCCAGGTACAGGCGGGAACTTCTGACGCGGCCGATGCCAAAACGCCAGCCTCCTCCTCGGCTATGGTAGGAAACCGGGGGATGTGTATCAACAAGAGACAGTAAGAAAGGTTTACGCAGGGTCTTAATCTGAAAAGAATCCTTGCAACGGGTCCCTGCTGCACGTCTGCGCCTGTGTCTCCGTTGTGCTGTATCCTGGACGGGTGTAGCACGTGCTTCATCTGTAAAAGAGAAGGACTTAGTTTCCAAGAAATATCGTGCAAAAGTTTTATTTAAAATAAATTATAATTTGGAAGATGAAGAAAGTTGAGCTTTATTGGCTCTCATCATTTATACGCGCGGCCCCTTATAAAGGGGGTATGCGGCTGGGAAGCCCCTTGTTTATTTACGCCGGACTCGCCGAACCGTGTCCGAGGTCTGAATGACCTGTTTTTAGGGGCCTTGACCTGCAAGGTCGGATTAGTGTGTGGCTGTCAAGGCAGCCTCACGTTCTCCATGGTCGAGGAACACTCAGAGTTACTCTTTAATGAGATTATGCCGCGTGGACCGGGCATTTTAAGCATAAGAGACGCGTAATGTCGTATTGCGTTAAAGCGGGCGAAAGCTTTGCGTCCCAGTAGTGCTCGAGGGCCACTGTGAAATGGGGCGATATGGAAAGTGAGCTTTTCGCGACGGAGGTTGTCGGAATAACCGAACACAACCTCAGAGCATGTACAATTGGCTTAAAGGCCTGGCGTCACTCCTTTGAAGGAAGTGCTGCTATGGCGAATTTTGGTAGGGTCTATCCCCATTCTGCGGATGGTGTCCTGGTATGGCAGGTGCCGCACTGTATTTTCGTGTTATCACATGAAGTGAGTTCACTGTTTTGACTTCTAGTGGGAAAGTCTTCTATTCTTCGGAGTGCTGCTTGTGGGGTTCGTCGCTTTCGCTTGGTGTGTCGAGCCCCTTGCGTTCGGTGTTAAGTCGGCCGGACTGCTTGAAGACCCAACAATCTCTGTGGGTATGGTTTGCAGGCTTCCCGGAGGTACTATGTATTTGACATAGCCTATCCAGAATTTTGTTTAGGTTGGATAGCTCGTCACTGTTGTCCTTGAGGGGCAGTGTTTTGTTATTCGGCCGAGAGCTTTTGAATCCGGCGTTGACCGCCGTACTATTTGGGCCATTTTCCTTATTCCGGCGCTGATCTTTTCTGCGTTGTGATTTCCCATTTTCATCCCTGACTTCGGATGTACTCGGGTCGATGGTGCTGCATCTAGCCAGCCAGCTGTCTTCCCCCGTGCAAAAGCGGGTCATGAGGCTTGTTAGTGCGGCCATTGTTCTTGGTTTTTCCTGGCTGAGGTGTCTGGCGAGCCATTCGTCTCGGACGTTGTGTTTAAAGGCTGCTAAGGCTTCAGCGTCCGGACAGTCTACTATTTTGTTCTTTTTAGTGAGGAACCTGTTCCAGAATTTGCGTGCTGACTCTCCGGGCTGTTGAGTTATGTGACTTAAATCGTCTGCATCCGGAGGGCGGACATAAGTCCCCTGAAAATTTGCTCGAAACGCATCCTCAAGCTCTTCCCAACTTCCAATGGTATTTTCTGGGAGGCTTTTGAGCCAATCCTGAGCTGGCCCTTTGAGCTTGAGGGGTAGGTATTTTATGGCATGGAGATCGTCTCCTCTGGCCATATGTATGTGTAGGATATAATCCTCAATCCAGACTCCGGGGTCTGTTCTTCCGTCATATGCCTCTATGTTTACGGGTTTGAATCCCGCTGGAAATCCATGATCCAGTACCTCGTCGGTGAAACATAGTGGGTGTGCGACGCCCCTGTATTTGGGTGTGCCGTTGTCTTCAAATGCTCGGCGGGTTATGTTGATTCCTGGAGTCTTCTTTTTTGGCCCATAGATAGACCTGACCGGGTCATCCTTTTTCCGAGGATCTTTATGCTGATCGTGTGCCGGCTTGTGTGCGGCGCCCCTTGCTGCTCTTGGCCTGTCATCTGGTCGTCTATCCGACCAGGCGGCTTCTTTCTTTTTTGACTGTGGGGGCTCTAAGGCCTCCTCGTCAAATTCGGGCAACAGCTTGCGCTTCGGGTAGCTCTTTGTCTGGTGACTAGCGCCACATTTATCTGCGGTGTTGAGTACTTTGCTCCATCTCATTCTGAGTGCGTCCTCCGCTGTTTTGAGCTTCCGCTTTTGCTTCTTCAAACTTCTTGCAGTGGCGACGAGCCTTTTATGAAGGTTCGTATGCTCTGGTGATGTGTTCGGCATGAGATCGTCTAGGCTCTTATTTTCGCTGGGGATGGGTTGCTTGTCCAGTTCATCATGTTCGGATGGTTGCTTGGTGGCATATTCCCCGTCCACTGCTTCGCCCTGCTCTAGGGCCGGGTCCGTATGGGTGCCGTTTTTGTCGAGGCCGGACTTCGGGCGGCGCTTGCGTCGCCGTTTTGGTTGTTTGTTGGGGGAGTTGTCCTTCGCCACGTCCCGTTTTTCCTCGTTGTCGCTTCTTTTTGGTGTATCCACCATGTATACGTCGTGAGTTGGGGTGGCTTTCCGGTGCCCGATGGGCGCTGGTTCTTGGTCGTCTCCGGCATCGTCGTCCATACCGTCGATGTCTTCGGAGTCGTAGTCTAGCATGTCGGTTAGATCGTCGACAGTGGCTACCAAGTTGGTGGTGGGTGGGATTTGAATTTCTTCGTCGTCCGCATCCCAACCGTTGTGGCCGCAGTCCGGCCAGGGCTCTCCTGATAACGAGAGATGCTTTAGGAAACTCAATATGTCGCCAAAAGGTGAGTGTTGAAAGATGTCCGCCGCGGTGAACTCCATGATCGGCGCCTTATCGGATTCGATCGGAGGGGGCGCAGGAGGTTCGGAGTCCGGCGAGGAGTCCGGCGCCTCGGAGTCACGAGCTTCATGAGGGACAAGGTCAGTGTTCGGCTCTATCGCCGTAGAGGTTGAAGCCCCCGAGGCGGTGTCTAGCCATCCATCCTCGATCTGCACAGCCGGCTCCGAATTGAAGATCGGAGCGGGCTCGAGTGCGGCCTCCAGGATACTGTCCGGCTGCAGAGCTAAATCATGCTCGTCGTGACAGTGCGGCACGCTCGGTTGTGGCTCGAATCCATCGAGGATCATGTCCCCGCGGATGTCAGCCATGAAGTTCAAACTTCCAAATCTGACCTGACAGCCAGGGGCGTAGCTTCCGATCTGCTCCAGTTGGCCAAGCGAATTGGCCCGCAGTGCGAAGCCACCGAATACGAAGATCTGTCCGGGGAGAAAGGTCTCACCCTGGACTGCGTCGTTGCTGATGATCGAATAAGCCATCGAGACTATCGGTGACGACACAGAGGAACTCTCAAGAAAGCACCAATGTCGGTGTCAAAATCGGCGGATCTCGGGTAGGGGGTCCCGAACTGTGCGTCTAGGCGGATGGTAACAGGAGACAAGGGACACGATGTTTTACCCAGGTTCGGGCCCTCTTGATGGAGGTAAAACCCTACGTCCTGCTTGATTAATATTGATGATGTGTGTTACAAGAGTAGATCTACCACGAGATCAAGGAGGCTAAACCCTAGAAGCTAGCCTATGGTATGATTGTTGTTCGTCCTACGGACTAAAGCCATCCGGTTTATATAGACAATGGAGAGGGCTAGGGTTACACAGAGTCAGTTACAATGGTAGGAGATCTACATATCCGTATCGCCAAGCTTGCCTTCCACGCCAAGGAAAGTACCATCCGGACACGGGACGAAGTCTTCAATCTTGTATCTTCATAGTCTTGGAGTCCGGCCGATGATGATAGTTCGGCTATCCGGACACCCCCTAGTCCAGGACTCCCTCACTCCTCGACGTCCGCAGCACGCCACGCCTCTGTCCCCCTCCTCCTTCTCCCTCCTGCTGCCCTTGCTCGCACGCGCGCCGGCCGCCCGAGAGCTCCAATGAGCGGCCTCACACACGCAAAGCTCTGGCCCTTCCCCGCTCTCTCTCTCTTCCTTCCCCTGGCCGTAGAACTCTCCCACAAGGACCCCAGACACGCTCAAGTGAGCCCCCATGGCCTCCAGCAACAGCTAGAAGCTCGCCGGTGCACGAGCCATGGTGCACCTCGCCCCCTTCTATTTAAGCCTCCCCGAGCCTCTTCCTCACCACCACTCGTCCTCTCCCACTCCAAATAGGCCCCCCGCACCCCCAGTTCATCTCCAGAAGCGCCCAAGCTCGAGATCAAGGTCGCGCTCTGCCGCCTCGGGTCGCCGTCGATCTCGGGGTACATGCTCTCTCCGCCTCTTATATCTCTCGATTTGGAACCGCCACACCTCCCTAACCATTTCCCCTCTGTTTCCCCTCTCTATTGCAGCCGGAATCGACCGGGGTGAGCACCTCCTGAAGCTTTGCCACCGGCTTCCTCGTCGCCAGCGAACCCCTGCACCCCGGCGACCAACTCCACCTCCACCCGAACGGCAACTCCGACCTTAGCATGTCGGTGCCCTCAGATCCCCTCGTCGTCGACCACAGTGGTGCCGGTGAGCTCGCCACCCTCTCTGACCCAAGGTTGACGACGACGGTCGTGGGGCCCATCGGTCAGCCTCACACTCTAACGGGTGAGCCCCACCCGTCAGGTTTAAAACGCACGCGCACGCATACCGGTTCGCTGCATCGGCTGAAGGAATATTTAGCCTTTACGCCTTCGACGTGGCGGCTTCGTGCTGGCTGAATCCTCTCTGGGCCTGCTGCACTATGGCCTTTCCGGCCCAGCGGCACAGTGCCACTTTTCTTTTTCTTTTTCTGTCTATTTTCTAAAAATTCCACAGGATGAAATATTCATCCAAATGCAATAATTCCAACTCCCATATTTTTCTAAAAATCCCACCTATTTAATGGTGTAACTTTCACTCATGTCCAAACAACTTTTGTGTACTGTTCATATTCAAATTCAAATTTGAATATATTTAAACCCCTCTAAAAATCCGTTTCTCCTATTCTGCAACTCCAAATCCACAACTAGTAATTTTCCCCTACTTAGATTCCCCCCCCTAGTATTTATCAAAACTAAGTTGAAATTTTTCTGAGCACTTTGGTTTTTCTGTTTTACTATTGCCGTATTTTCTCGTTATTTTCTTGCGACGCTTAGATCCCGTATTAGACGAAGTTGCTGAAGAAGAAGAAGGAGAAGGATTTGAAGAACTTGAAGACCAAGCCAATCAAGGCAAGCAACCCTTTGACCATGCCTATGAAACCCTTTTTATGCATGTCATATAGCACCATATTGTTGTTGCAACGGAATCATGATGAGGTGGTAACGACCTTGATGGGTTGCCTCTGTTACTTCCTTGTTGATACTTGCATTATGCATGACCCTACCTTCCTATGAGGGTTATGCCGGTGGGAGTAGATAGGATGCTATAGTAGTGGCTACACAAAGGGGATGGGTATATGCATGGTGATGGAAGCAAGATTGTTTTCAAAAACTTTTCGAAAACCCCATCGGGAGCCACTTATGCCCGAGGGAGATAATGAGTTGGGTAACCACTTGATGACAAAGTGGTGTACCGAGGCAAGTGTGTGTGTTATTTTCAAAACGGATTGGTTTAAGTTGCGACCGTTATTCCAACCTTACATGCGCAACCACTCTACCCTTATATGGGAAAGGACATTATTGATTACCTAGGCCGATACTAGCCTGGATCCCGCATTACTAGTGACGGGGGAGAGTTGGTGCTCTCTCTCGGGATGGGGTCGTGCCAGGTAGGGCGGCCATGACTATTTTTACAGGGCACTGGATACACCGTTGCATCCCCTCTCGGATGTTACGATCTCGAGTGAGTCTCATATGATGTACATCATGAGGATACGGAACAACGAGTGGACTCCTTGTTAGTGTCGTCTAGGGAAAGATAGTGATCGGGTGCTTACCCCGGGTACTTGAGATACCGCGGGTAATGGATGACACAGAAGTTCCCCGGATCTTGTGGGTAAAGTGTGCAACCTCTACAGAGTGTAAAACTATTCGAATAGCCGTGTCCACGGTCAAGGACAGTTGGGTAACCGCTCTTGGGCTACATCCACTTGTTTACAAACCATTGTGGGTGTGTTTGGATAAATGGGGAAAACTACTTGGGTCAAGTCAAAGGACTTGATATGATCGAGTTGGGTTGATGCCCACTCCCTTTATGTCGATATCTGTAACCAGTCCCTGTGGTTACTTGAATTCATATGATACATGATTTACCAATTGTTGAACATGTCATAGCACAATAAAAGTAGCTTTCTGCAAAAATTTACCTATGTCATGCATTGTTGTATCTTGAACCAAAACATGGGTTGCTTGCGAGTACATTCAAAGTACTCATTGGCTTGCCACTGGTTATTTAATTGACCAGGCATTGAAGAAGAGAAGTTCGAGGAAGAGTTCATTGGTGACAAACATGCGAACTAGGACGCTTCCCAGTCAGAATGCCTGTAGGGTTAAGGCAGATGGCATGGGTTCTACTTATCGGCGAAGAATTCCGCTGCTTATGTTTCATTTGATGTTCATCCCTTAAGGCTTATCTATGTAAGACTTGACCATAATGGTCACAATTTATGTAAGATGGTATGTATGGATGTAAGACTCTTGTTATTCAGCTTCTGTGTGTTCAGTGAGCATTGATCTCTGGGATCACTATACACATGCACTCGGTGATCACGACTCATGAGTCGGGGTCCCCACAGTTTGTGATTCCGTAGCATGTACGTATGGTGAACTGTTATGTAACAAAGTTGGAGCATGAGGTATTTATTGATTACTTCCTTATGAGTGGCGGTCGAGGACGAGCGATGGTCTTTTCCTACCAATCTATCCCCCTAGGAGCATGCGTAGTAGTACTTTGCTTCGAGGGCTAATAAACTTTTGCAATAAGTATATGAGTTATTTAGGACTAGTGTGAGTCCATAGATTATACGCACTCTCACCCTTCCATCATTTCTAGCCTCTTCGGTACCGTGCATTGCCCTTTATCACCTCAAGAGTTGGTGCAAACTTCGCCGGTGCACCCAAACCCCGTGATATGATACGCCCTGTCACGCATAAGCCTCCTTATATCTTCCTCAAAACAACCACCATACCTACCTATCATGGCATTTCCTTAGCCATTCTGAGATATATTGCCATGAAACTTTCATCATCATCATATACATGACTTGAGCATTTATTGCCATATTGCTTTGCATGATCGTAAGAGAGCTAGCATGATGTTTTCATGGCTTGTCCGTTTTTTGATGTCATTGCTATGCTAGATCATTGCACATCCCGGTACACCACCGGAGGCATTCATATAGAGTCATATCTTTGTTCTAGTATCGAGTTGTAATATTGAGTTGTAAGTAAATAAAAGTGTGATGATCATCATTATTAGAGCATTGACCCAAGAAAAAAGAGAGGCCAAAGAAGCCTAAATAAAAAAGGGGGCCAAAGAAGCCCGCAAAAAAAGAAAAAAAAGGAAAAAAAGGGGGCAATGTTACTATCCTTTTACCACACTTGTGCTTCATAGTAGCACCATGTTCTTCATATAGAGAGTCTCTTGAGTTATCACTTTCATATACTAGTGGGAATTTTTCATTATAGAACTTGGCTAGTATATTCCGATGATGGGCTTCCTCAAATGCCCGAGGTCTTCATGAGCAAGCAAGTTGGATGCACACCCACTTAGTTTCTAGTTTGAGATTTCATACACTTATAGCTCTAGTGCATCTGTTGCATGGCAATCCCTACTCCTCGCATTGACATCAATTGATGGGCATCTCCATAGCCCGTTGATTAGCCGCGTCGATGTGAGACTTTCTCCTTTTTTGTCTTCTCCACATAACCCCCATCAACATATTCTATTCCACCTATAGTGCTATGTCCATGGCTTGCGCTCATGTATTGCGTTAGGGTTGAAAAAGCTGAAGCGCGTTAAAAAGTATGAACCAATTGCTTGGCTTGTCATCGGGGTTGTGCCTGATTTGAATATTTTGTGTGGTGAAGATGGAGCATAGCCAGAATATATGATTTTGTGGGGATAACTTTCTTTGGCCATCTTATTTTGAAAATACATGATTGCTTTATTAGTAGGCTTGAAGTATTATTGTTTTTATGTCAAATGATAGACTATTGCCTTGAATCACTCGTGTCTTAATATTCATGCCATGATTAGATTACATGATCAAGATTATGCTAAGTAGCATTCCACATCAAAAATTATCTTTTTATCATTTACCTACTCAAGGACGAGCAGGAATTAAGCTTGGGGATGCTGATATGTCTCCGTCGTATCTAAAATTTTTGATTGTTCCATGCCAATATTATTCAACTTTCATATACTTTTGGCAACTTTTTATACTATTTTTGGAACTAACATATTGATCCAGTGCCCAGTGCCAGTTCCTGTTTGTTGCATGTTTTATGTTTCAAAGAAACCCCATATCAAATGGAGTCCAAACGGGATAAAAACGGACGGAGAATATTTTTGGAATATTTGTGAAATATGGGAAGAAGAATCAACGCGAGACGGTGCCCGAGGGGGCCACGAGGCAAGGGGGCGCGCCCTGACCCTCGTGGGCACCCCGTAAGGCGGTTACTGCTCTTCTTTTGCCGCAAGAAAGCTAATTTGGGGGGGGATCTTGGAGAAGGTTTCAATCCAATCGGAGTTATGGATCTCCGGATATATAAGAAACAGTGAAAGGGTAGAATCCAGAATAGAGGAGAAAGCAAAAACAAAGAGAGACAGATACAATCTCGGAGGGGCTCTCGCCCCTCCCACGCCATGGAGACCATGGACCAGAGGGGAAACCCTTCTCCCATCTAGGGAGAAGGTCAAGGAAGAAGAAGAAGAAGGGGGGCTCTCCCCCCTCGCTTTCGATGGCGCCGGAACGCTGCCGGGGGCCATCATTAGCACCGCGATCTACACCAACACCTCTGTCATCTTCATCAACATCTCCATCACCTTCCCCCATCTATCTACAGTGGTTCACTCTCCCGCAACCCGCTGTATCCTCTACTTTAACATGGTGCTTTATGATTCATATTATTATCCAATGATGTGTTGCCATCCTATGATGTCTGAGTAGATTTTCGTTGTCCAATCGGTGATTGATGAATTGCTATGATTGGTTTAATTTGCTTGTGGTTATGTTACTGTCCTTTGGTGCCCATCATATGAGTGCGCACGTGGATCACACCATAGGGTTAGTTGTATGTTGATAGGACTACGTATTGGAGGGAAAGAGTGATAGAAGCTTCTACCTAGCATAGAAATTGATGCATACGGGATTGAAGGGGGACCAATATATCTTAATGCTATGGTTGGGTTTTACCTTAATGAACGTTAGTAGTTGCAGATGCTTGCTAATAGTTGCAATCATAAGTGCATAGAATTCCAAGTCAGGGATGACATGCTAGCAGTGGCCTCTCCCACATAAAACTTGCTATCGGTCTAGTAACGTAGTCAATTGCTTTGGGACAATTTCGCAACTCCTACCACCACTTTTCCACACTCGTTATACTAACTTTATTGATTCTTTAACTAAACAGCCCCTAGCTTTTATTTACGTGCTCTTTATTATCTTGCAAAATTATCCAACAACACCTACAAAGTACTTCTAGTTTCATACTTGTTCTAGGTAAAGCGAACGTTAAGCGTGCGTAGAGTTGTATCGGTGGTCGATAGAACTTGAGGGAATATTTGTTCTACCTTTAGCTCCTCATTGGGTTCTACACTCTTACTTATCGAAAGAGGCTACAATTGATCCCCTATACTTGTGGGTTATCAAGACCTTTTTCTGGCGCCGTTGCCGAGGAGTCATAGCATGGGTGAATATTCTCGTGTGTGCTTGTTTGCTCTATCACTAAGTAATTTTTATTTTCTGTTCTTAATTGTTTTCTATCTTTATTTATGGGTAGGAAACGCAAAATACCAAAAAAATTAGTTGTACCTACTACACCAATGGTTGAAGAACCACTCAAAATCTATCACACTATTGAAGCTTTTTACTTGGATCATCTTCGATCCCTATGTGCTCGTGCTGAAACCCCAACTAGCTTAGTTGAGGGCAAATCTTTAGATGAGCATGCTTGTTATGTGCGACACCGCATATCTGAAAAAGGGAAACTTTTACTGGATCAAACTCATCGTTTGCAATGCTATGCTTGGAATTTATGTGAAATATATGATTTTACTTGTTGTTCTGAACACCCTAAGAAACACCTTCCCTACCAATGTGGGTTTACTGATAATGGCATCATATCTTCATATGCTAAGGGTGTTTATAAGTACTATGATGTTCAAAAAATTGAAGAATTTGTTGCTTTTAAGGGTGCTTATGAAATTGCTTTTTAGATTGAAAAGTATGATGCTACTCTTTACAAATCTGAAAATTTTGCCATACTCAAATATTGGTATGATAATTATGCTTCTAATGCCTATGTTAAACCGTATATCAAGGACTCCTCCACTGTCTAAGAGGAGAAAAATATTTTGCAGGAGTCTATGGAAGAAGAAATTGATGAAACTGTGAGCTCATTGGATGAAAAAGATGATGAGGCGAGCGAAGAAAAAAAAGGAGGAAGAACGGATTAGCTACCCGTGCCCACCTTCTAATGAGAGCAACCCTCCAAATCATACATTGTTTAATGTCCCTTCGTTCTTACCGAAGGATGATTGCTATGATAACTACCTGTATGCAAAGTGAGAGCAGCGTAGGATTTGTGCATCCCTTCAACGCAAACGATTGTTCTGGATGACCCGTGTGCAACCACGTACAAACAATTTGGTAAGATTTGCATCTGTCACATTGGGTATGTTGCCATTTGTCAAACTAGAAAGATTTACATTTGTTGATCTAGTAATGTTGCCATTTGTCAATCCTTGTAACATTGCGATTTGTCAAAATATGCAGCTAGAAATCATTAGCACTATGTAATTTTTGCAACTAAAATTCAGTAATTAAGCATAGATTCCATTCATAGATTAAGCAGTCATTCTTAATTTATACAAACAGTTCAACTCGACAGCTAAATTGACCAAACTTCTTCCCAATTGTTGCCAACCACGTACTGAAATAGCTAGTTCAACTATATATACTAGCTAATTTTAAGTACGTTGTATAGTTTGACCATACATCTATAGTCAGATGAACTGAACAAAACAGCCCCTAAATACTACTATTACCACAGAGGGGCTTTGTGCTACTTCCGGCAGCCTCTCCTCTACCGAGCACGCTCAGTAAGAGGCAGGGGAGGAGGAGCCTACCGACGATCTGGACAAATGCAATACGGTGCCTGCCATTGCTGCACGTTCAGCGACGCTCGCCAGCTCGAACGCCCACTGCCGCTCCAAATGATACCTCTCGAAGCGGCCAGACTGCTCATAGATTTCCTAATTCCTCGCCTCTGCGTCGGTGTGTGCTGCGGCCACGGCTGTGGTAAGCCTCTTTGTGTGCTCGACGAGGCGCTCCTCCTCCTCCTGCAGGAACTCGATGTAGCGCGCAAGGTCGCTGACGCACATGCGGGCCTCCACCTCCGCCTCCCTCCTTCGGGCGGTGGTGGCGGAGCGGGTGATGATCCCGACGGTCGACAGTGGGCTGGCAGCCACGACGGACGACGATGGGGTGGCGGCCACGACCACCACCTCCCTCCTTCGGGCCGCGGTGGCGTAGCGGGTGATGGCCACGGTGGCCGATAGTGGGGTGGCGGCCACGATGGCCACCTCCCACCTTCGAGTCGCCGTGGCAGAGCGGGAGATGGCCCTGGCTTTCGACGGTGGTGTGGCGGCAACGGCGGCCGGCAACAGCTACCGACGGGCAGCGGCGGCGGAGCGTGTGGTGGGTGTTTCGCGCACACCCAACAGGGACGCCACACGCACTACACTACATCGGGGGACTGCGCCGCCGCCGCGGTGTAGCCTCCTAGCTGGAGCTGTCCTTTGATAACGGTGGAGTGGCTGAGCGATGATAACAGACCGGTGCCATCGCGATTATGGGAGAAGCAGACGAGATAAGCTACAGCGAGGGAGGGCCAAATGCGACGCAGGACTCGCCGGCCGTGAGGGTTTTTATAGCAGGCCCGTAAGCATTGGGATTTTGGGGGATTTCATCGAGTCATGCAGGAAGCTTGCGTGGGAACCCGCGAGGTTGCGTGGGAACAGGCTCACCGACAATTCATTGGCGCCACCGTTTTGCCAAAAGAACGCCCCCGCGCGCTGCGCAAGTTTGCGCTGTAAGCCGTCTGCGGTAGTGGGGTGACAAGACGTGCGAGAGGAGGACGAGAGGACACGTACACATACAGTTAATAAAAAATGTTTGCGATTTAATTACCTACTATACCCCCGTCCTGGTTTATAAGTAGGATTTAGCAAAATAAAATACGAATGCATGTCGCCATAGATTATATCGTTGGAGTCGTATTTGAACATAGTTTCCAGCTATACAATTTTTATAACATGCATTAACACTTTTTTTGTTAAATTTAAGGTTATACACAAGCAAGCATTTTCCCGCAACACACACGGCTTATTCCATCACAAACAACTCTAATGGATCAACTGTCTGCCATGTATCGCACACGCAACTCTAATCTGATTCGTGCTTGATGTCTCCGACATCGCTCGCACAATTCGTCTTATTTGCCATGTATCACTGTGCCATCCTTTGCTCGCGTCCCTCGGCAAGCTCTGCTCGCTATTAGGCCCCGTGACGTGCTCTGTCGCGTCCATTGGCACGCTCTGCTCGCGTCCGTCGGTGCGCTCGGCTTGTGGACAACTTTTCCTTGAGGCGACCCCAGAGCGCTCTACTCGCGTCCCTCCGCGCGCACTCTGCCAGCGGTTGGGCATACACATGATCACGTTGGGGGCCCCATATGCATGAAGTTGCACTATGCGCGTTGCCACGCGATGCAGTTACGTGCGGCACGATGGAGTTACGCGCTTCAAATTAGAACTGCCATCGGGGCCTGCCGATATTCCTGGTCGTCCGGCTTCCTCTTTAATTCCCGTGGCCATTATAACCTTAGTCTCTTCAACCTTTCGATCGCGCCCCACAACATAACAAGCACACCCACGACGACACATAGAAAGGGGATGTCCAGCGGTGCTCCAATGGAGTTCGGCGAGCATAGAGTGGAGACCCACGCGAGGGAGACAGATCTCTCGGTGGTGTACACCATCGACCCGGCCGTGGTGGACGACTACGTCAACAATGTTGAGCAGTTGCTTGCTCGAGACAAGTACAAGGTGGTCGGCATCGACCTCCAGCACACCGCCGGTCGTCCCAGCATAGATCAAAAGGTTGCCGTCGCCCAGTTGTGCGTGCACCATCATGTCCTCATCTCCCACTACTGCATGGCCACAGAGCCTTGCGACTGTTTCAACAAGTTTGTCAACATCACCGACTACAAGTTCGCCACGGTGGAAACCAAAGACGATGTAAAAGCGCTCGGTTTTACGGGCTTGGCCTGCAAGAAGCTTGTTGAAATCCATGACCACTACAGGATCTGGGGCAGCACGAAGCAGGACTCGCTGGTCCAACTCGCCTCGGCCATCATCGACCCCTACTACGAAAAGATGAAGCAGGATGCCCAGAGAGCAAGTCCCGTATCCTGGCACGGGGCCTGGATGCGGCAACTGGATGAATCTCACCTTAGGTTTGCGGCCAAGAGTGTGTACACATGCTACGAGATGCACATGCGGATCATTGACATGAGGAAGTGCCTCGTTACACAAATCGACGAGCCCGGATCAAGCCACAAGCAGAGCAAGCATCACAAGAAGTAGATGATGATTAGATGACCGTTTATGCTAGTTAATCATGCATCTTGTTAAGTTGAACCGTTTCTGTTCTCATGTCTCAACGCAAACAGTTCTGTATGTTGATGTTTAATTTGGTTATGCAAGCATGTCCTTATAAGTGTGTGTGTGTGTCTATATATACATACATACATATATATATATATATATATATGTGTGTGTGTGTGTGTGTGTGTGTGTGTATGTTGTTGTTCTGTATGCAATCCCATCGCACAACACACATGTCTTATTAGCAGCAACCGTCTGTGTTATTATCTGTCTTCACACAGACTTCTGATTACAGACCTGTTTGCCGCGTATCACACACATCTTGTTAAGTTGAACCATTTCTGTTCTCATGTCTCAACACAAACAGTTCATCCGAGTGAACCGCATGTCATATATCGCACACACCATGATCTGGCTGACCATTTCTTTTGTGTTGCCTAATCACAAACAGTTCATCCAAGTGAACCATATGTCGTGGATCGCACACGCCTTCATCTGGCTACCTGTTTCTTTTGTTCCTCCTCATCGCAAACGGTTAATTGAACTGAACCGTGTGCCCTTCATTGCACACGCAACTAAAACCAGAACCGTGTTTGATGCATCCGTCATCACAAATGTTTTATACATTTCTGACGGTTTTCATACATCACCGTTTGCGATTATTGCATCGCACACAGTTTCTCGAAGGGTCTTTGATCGTAGTGTCGCGTTAGCAGCATCCTGTAGTAGTGGAATTGTATTAACCGGAAACTTAGTACATGTGTGAATACATAGACAAACGGAGTGTCACTAGTATGCCTCTACTTCACTAGCTCGCTAATCAAAGATGGTTAAGTTTCCTAGCCATAGACTTGAGTTGTTATTTGATTAATGGGATCACATCATTAGAGAATGATGTGATTGACAAGACCCATCCGTTAGCTTAGCAAGATGATTGTTTAGTTTGTTGCTATTGCTTTCTTCATGACTTATACATGTTCCTATGACTATGAGATTATGCAACTCCCGAATACCGGAGGAACACTTAGTGTGCTATCAAACTTCATAATGTAACTGGGTCATTATAAAGATGCTCTATAGGTGTCTCCGATGGTGTTTGTTGAGTTGGCATGGATCAATATTAGGATTTGTGATACGTCCATTCTGCACCATGCTTTTATATCAATATTTATTGCATTATGGGCTGTTATTACACATTATATCTCAATACTTATGGCTAATCTCTCTTATTTTACAAGGTTTACCATGAAGAGGGGGGATGCTGGCAGCTGGAATTCTGGCTGGAAAAGGAGCAAATATTGGAAACCTATTCTGCATAACTCCAAAAATCCTGAAACTCCACGGAAGTTACTTTTGGAATTAATAAGAATTATTGAGCGAAGAAACTACCAGAGGGGGCCCACACCCAGGCCAGGAGGGTCAGGGGCGCGCCCACCCCTACTTGGCGCACCCCTATCTCCTGGGCCCCTGGTGGCCCTCCGGTGCCCATCTTCTGCTATATGAAGGCTTTTACCCTGGAAAAAAAATCAGAGGCAAGCTTACGGGACGAAACTCCGCCGCCACGAGGCGGAACCTTGGCGGAACCAATCTAGAGCTCCGGCAGAGCTGTTCTGCCGAGGAAACTTCCCTCTGGGAGGGGGAAATCGTCACCATCGTCATCACCAATGATCCTCTCATCGGGAGGGGGTCAATCTCCATCAACATCTTCACCAGCACCATCTCCTCTCAAAATCCTAGTTCATCTCTTGTATCCAATCTTGTATCAAAACCACAAATTGGTACCTGTGGGTTGCTAGTAGTGTTGATTACTCCTTGTAGTTGATGCTAATTGGTTTACTTGGTGGAAGATCATATGTTCAGATCCTTAATGCATATTATTACTCCTCTGATTATGAACATGAATATGCTTTATGAGTAGTTATGTTTGTTCCCGAGGACATGGGTGAAGTCTTGCTATCAGTAGTCATGTGAATTTGGTATTTGTTTGATATTTTGATGAGATGTATGTTGTCTTTCCTCTAGTGGTGTTATGTGAACATCGACTACATGACACTTCACCATTATTTGTGCCTAGACGAAGGCATTGGGAAGTAATAAGTAGATGATGGGTTGCTAGAGTGACAAAAACTTAAACCCTAGTTTATGCGTTGCTTCGTAAGGGGCTGATTTGGATCCATATGTTTAATGTTGTGGTTAGGTTTACCTTAATACTTCTTTTGTAGTTGCGGATGCTTGCAATAGGGGTTAATCATAAGTGGGATGCTTGTCCAAGTAAGGGCAGTACCCAAGCACCGGTCCACCCACATATCAAATTATCAAAGTACTGAACGCGAATCATATGAGCGTGATGAAAACTAGCTTGACGATAATTCCCATGTGTCCTCTGGAGCTCTTTTCTCATTATAAGAAATTGTCCAGGCTTGTCGTTTGCTACAAAAAGGACTGAGCCACTTTGCTGCACTTTATTTACTTTCATTGTTTGTTACTCGTTACAATTTATCTGATCACAAAACTATCTGTTACCTACAATTTCAGTGCTTGCACAGAAAACCTTACTGAAAACCGTTTGTCATTTCCTTCTACTCATCGTTGGGTTCGACACTCTTACTTATCAAAAGGACTACGATAGATCCCCTACACTTGTGGGTCATCAAGACTCTTTTCTGGCGCCGTTGCTGGGGAGTGTAGCGCCTTTGGTGAGTGGAACTTGGTAAGGAGACATTTATATAGTGTGCTGAAATTTTCTGTCCCTTATTACTATGGAAACTAATCCTTTGAGGGGCTTGTTCGGGGTATCTTCACCCCGACCAGAAGAGCAAAGAGTTGCTCCTCAACCTACGGAACCTACTGAAAATATTTACTTTGAGATTCCTTCGGGTATGATAGAGAAACTGCTAGCTAATCCCTTTGCAGGAGATGGAACATTGCATCCCGATTTACACCTTATCTTTGTGGATGAAGTCTGTGGATTATCTAAGCTTGCAGGTATTCCTGATGATGTTGTCAAAAGGAAGGTCTTCCCTTTATCTTTGAAGGGGGATGCATTGACATGGTATTGGCTATGTGATGATACGGAATCTTGGAATTATAAATGATTGAAGTTGGAATTTCACCAGAAGTTCTATCCTATGCATCTTGTTCATCGTGATCGTAATTACATATATAACTTCTGGCCTCGCGAAGGAGAAAGCATCGCTCAAGCTTAGGGGAGGCTTAAGTCAATGTTATATTCATGCCCCAATCACGACCTCTCCAGAGAAATGATTATTGAAAAATTTTATGCTCGGCTTTCTCCCAATGATCGCAACATGCTCGATACTTCCTGTGCTGGTTCTTATATGCTGAAGACTATTGAATTCAAATGGGATTTATTGGAAAGAATTAAACGCAACTCTGAAGATTGGGGCTCCGGCGATGGTAAGGAGTTAGGTATGACAAGTTTGATTGTGTTAAATCTTTTAGGGATACCGATGCCTTTCGTGGATTTAGCGCTAAGTATGGACTTGACTCTGAGATAGTAGCTTCTTTCTGTGAATCTTTTGCTACTCACATTGATCTCCCTAAGGAGAAGGGGTTAAAATATAATCCTCCCATTGAAGTAAAAGTAGTTGCACCTATTACAGTTGAAGAAAAGACTGTCACTTATAGTGATCCTATTGTTCCTACTACTTATGTTGAGAAACCTCCTTTTCCTATTAGGATAAAGGATCATGCTAAACCTTCGACTGTTGTTCGTAAGAGTAATACTAGGACTTATACACCTCCCGAGCAAATTAAAGTTGAACCTAGTATTGCTATGGTTAAAGATCTCTTGGATCATAATTTAGATGGGCATGTTATTTTTTTCTATGGTGAGACTGCTAATATTGCTAGACCAGATGCTAACATACATAGACCTGTTGTAGGCATGCCTTTATTTCTGTTAAAATAGGAGATCATTGTTATCATGGCTTATGTGATATGAGTGCTAGTGCTAGTGCAATACCCTATGACTTATATAAAGAAACTATGCATGATATTGCACCCACTAAAATGGAAGATATATATGTTACTATTAAGCTTGCCAATAGAGATACTATTAAGCCATTTGGGATCGTTAGAGATGTTGAAGTCTTGTGTGGGAAGGTTAAATATCCTACTGATTTTCTTGTTCTTGGTTCCCCACAAGATGATTTTTGTCCCATTATTTCTGGTAGACCCTTCTTGAATATTGTTAATGCTAGGATTGATTGTGAAAAGGATACTGTTACAATTGGCTTAAGGGATGTGTCTCATGAGTTTAATTTTGCCAAGTTTCGTAGACAACCTCGTGATAGAGAATCACCTAGTAAGGATGAGATTATTGGTCTTGCTTATTGCCGTGCCTCCTACTGATCTGTTAGAACAATATTTGCTAGACCATGAAAATGATATGTTTATGACGGAAAGAAGGGAAACAGATGAAGTGTTCCTTCAACAGGAACCTATGCTGAAACACAACCTACCCATTGAAATTCTTGGGGATCCCCCTCCACCCAAGGGTGACCCCGTGTTTGAACTCAAACAATTACCTAATAATCTTAAGTATGCTTATGTTGATGAAAATAAAATATATCCTATTATTATTAGTGCTAACCTTTTAGAGCAAGAAGAAGAAATATTATTGAAAACTCTGAAGAAGCACTGTGCTGCTATCGGATATACACTGGATGATCTCAAGGGCATTAGTCCCACGTTATGCCAACACAAAATTAATTTGGAGGACGATGCCAAACCAGTTAGAGATCCTCAACGACGATTGAATCCTAAGATGAAAGAAGTGGCAAGAAAGGAGATAGTAAAGCTCCTTGAGGCAGGTATAATTTATCCCGTTGCTGATAGTGATTGGGTAAGCCCTGTCCATTGTGTTCCTAAAAAGGGAGGTGTTACTGTCGTTCCTAATGATAAAGATGAATTGATCCCGCAAAGAATTATTACAGGTTATAGGATGGTAATTGATTTCCGTAAATTAAATAAAGCTACTGAGAAAGATCATTACCCTTTACCTTTTATTGATCAAATGCTAGAAAGACTATCCAAAAACACACATTTCTGCTTTCTAGATGGTTATTCTGGTTTCTCTCAAATACCTGTGTCAGCGAAGGATCAATCAAAAACTACTTTTACTTGCCCTTTCGGTACTTTTGCTTATAGACGTATGCCTTTTGGTTTATGTAATGCACATGCTACCTTTCAAAGATGCATGATGGCTATATTCTCTGACTTTTGTGAAAGGATTTGTGAGGTATTCTTGGATGACTTCTCCGTTTATGGATCCTCTTTTGATGATTGCTTGAGCAAACTTGATCGAGTTTTGCACAGATGTGAAGACACTAGTCTCATCTTGAATTGGGAAAAGTGCCACTTTATGGTTAATGAAGGCATTGTCTTGGGGCATAAGATTTCGGAGAGAGGTATTGAAGTTGATAAAGCTAAAGTTGATGCTATTGAGAAGATGCCATGTCCCAAGGACATAAAAGGTATAAGAAGTTTCCTTGGTCATGCCGGTTTTTATAGGATGTTCATTAAGGACTTTTCTAAAATCTCTAGGCCTCTGACTAATTTATTGCAAAAAGATATTCCTTTTGTCTTTGATGATGATTGTGTAGAAGCATTTGAAATACTTAAGAAAGCTTTGATCACTACACCTATTGTTCAGCCACCTGATTGGAATTTACCTTTTGAAATTATGTGGGATGCTAGTGATTATGCTGTAGGTGCTGTTCTAGGGCAAAGAGTTGATAAGAAGTTGAATGTTATCCAGTATGCTAGTAAGACTCTTGATACTGCCCAAAGAAATTATGCTACTACTGAAAAAGAGTTCTTAGCAGTCATGTTTGCATGTGATAAGTTTAGGCCTTATATAGTTGATTCCAAAGTTACTATTCACACTAATCATGCTGCTATTAAATATCTTATGGAAAAGAAAGATGCTAAGCCTAGACTTATTAGATGGGTTCTCTTGCTCCAAGAATTTGATTTGCATATTATTGATAGAAAGGGAGCTGAGAACCCCGTTGCAGACAACTTGTCTAGGTTAGAGAATGTTCTTGATGACCCACTGCCTATTGATGATAGCTTTCCTGATGAACAATTAGCGGTCATTAATGCTTATCATACTGCTCCTTGGTATGCTGATTATGCTAATTACATTGTTGCTAAATCTATACCACCTAGTTTCACATACCAGCAAAAGAAAAAGTTCTTTTATGATTTAAGACATTACTTCTGGGATGACCCACACCTTTATAAAGAAGGAGTAGATGGTGTTATTAGACATTGTGTACCTGAGCATGAACAGGAACAGATCCTACGCAAGTGTCACTCTGAATCCTATGGAGGACACCACGCGGGAGATAGAACTGCACATAAGGTATTGTAATCCGGTTTTTATTGGCCTACTCTCTTCAAAGATGCTCGTAAGTTTGTCTTATCTTGCGATGAATGTCAAAGAATTGGTAATATTAGTAGACGTCAAGAAATGCCTATGAATTATTCTCTTGTTATTGAACCATTTGATGTTTGGGGCTTTGATTATTTGGGACCTTTTCCTGCCTCTAATGGTTACACACATATTTTAGTTGCTGTTGATTATGTTACTAAGTGGGTAGAAGCTATTCCAACTAGTAGTGCAAATCATAACACTTCTATTAAAATGCTTAATGAAGTTATTTTTCCGAGGTTTGGAGTCCCTAGATATCTTATGACTGATGGTGGTTCACATTTTATTCATGGTGCTTTCCGTAAGATGCTTGCTAAGTATGATGTTAATCATAGAATCGCATCTCCTTATCACCCGCAGTCTAGTGGTCAAGTAGAGTTGAGCAATAGAGAGCTCAAATTAATTTTGCAAAAGACTGTGAATAGATCTAGAAAGAATTGGTCCAAGAAACTTGATGATGCATTATGGGCCTATAGAACTGCTTACAAAAATCCTATGGGTATGTCTCCGTATAAGATGGTTTATAGAAAAGCTTGTCACTTACCTCTTGAACTTGAACATAAAGCATATTGGGATATTAAAGAGCTCAACTATGACTTCAAACTTGCCGGTGATAAGAGGTTATTTGATATTAGCTCACTTGATGAATGGAGAACCCAAGCCTATGAGAATGCCAAGCTATTCAAAGAAAAAGTCAAACGCTGGCATGACAAAAGGATACAAAAGCGTGAGTTTAACATAGGTGATTATGTATTATTATTAAACTCTCATTTAAGATTTTTTGTAGGAAAACTTCTCTCTAAATGGGAAGGTCCTTACGTTATCGAGGAGGTCTATCGTTCCGGTGCCGTAAAAATCAACAACTTCGAAGGCACAAGTTCAAGGGTGGTGAACGATCAAAGAATCAAACATTATATCTCAGGTAATCCTATCAATGTTGAAACTAATATTATTGAAACCGTAACCCCGGAGTAATACATAAGGGACACTTTCCAGAACGATCCAGACTCTGAAAAGGAATAGGTATGTGGTACGGTAAGTAAACCGACTCCAAAACAATTCTAATGGCAATTTTTATCCGTTTTGGAATATTTAAGAATTTTAGGAAGAAAGAAGTAATCCGGGAAGGACACGAGGCCTCCACGAGGGTGGCGGGCGCGCCCCCCTGTCTTGTGGCCACCTCGTGTGCCTCCCGGACTCCGTTTTCTTGCACGTACGTGTTTTGGTCGGTAAAAAATCATTATATAATCTCCCGAAGGCTTTGACCACCGTATCACACAAATATCCTCTGTTTTCGTTTCGGGCTATTCCTATTACAGATCTAGAGCACCATGACATCGCCTTCCTTCAACAATGAAGACAAGGATGCTTGGCTATTGAAGATAGAGCTGAAAAGAGAAGAACCAGAAGAGATCAACAAGGATGAAGGGATCAAGAAGGCCATGGAGGTTCAAGCTCCGGCGGTGAAAGAAGAAGACATCCCTCAACCCTTACCTAACCTTTTTACTCCAACTGAGATTGAAGCTTTCAAGATGATTGAGTTAGCTCGCATATAGAATAAGTATCTCACACAGGAGAATATTTTGTTGAAGGATCATATTGCCGGACTCAAGGTCATTATCCGCAAGTTGGAGGAGCTTTTACGCTCGATGTGCGATTATCCACCATCATCATCACCACCTCCATCACCTCCGAGGACATAATCACATGGGTATGGGCACTCCCCTTGGCAACTACCAAGCTTGGGGGAGGTGCCCAGGTATCGTATCACCATCACACTCCTATCTTTATTGTTTTATTTAGTTTGATCCTTTGTATCTTGATCTAGTAGATTGAAGTTTTAGTATCAAGTAGTTTTGAGTTTTGCTTTGTGATCTCTTTATGTAATCGAGTCCGTGAGCTATCTATAATAAAGATTAGTGTTTAGTCAAGGGATTTGCTATTTTGCTATGATCTTGAGGAAGTAGAAAGAATAAAAGAGTGCATATTGATCTTATGGATAGTAATGACTTCACACATAGAAAGTATGAGGCATAAAAGTTGTTGAGAGTTGACAAACGTAGTTTTGGTCATCGTTGTAATTAATAGGAAGTAATAAGGAAAGAGAGGTTTTCACATACAAATATATTATCTTGGACATCTTTTATGATTGTGAAGCACTCATTAAGTATGACATGCTAAAAGAGTTGACATTGGATAAGGAAGACAATGTAATGGTTTATGTTTTCTCACCTCTCAGTTAAAGTATATTGTCATTGATCTTCCCAACATGTTGAGCTTGCCTTTCCTCCTCATGCTAGCCAAATTCCTTGCACCAAGTAGAGATATACTTGTGCTTCCAAATATCCTTAAACCTAGTTTTGCCATGAGAGTCGACCATACCTACCTATGGATTGAGTAAGATCCTTCAAGTAAGTTGTCATGTTGCATGCAATAAAAATTGCTCTCTAAATATGTATGCCTTATTAGTGCAGAGAAAATAAGCTTTATATGATCTTGTTGTTGAAGCAATAAAAGCGACGGACTGCATAATAAAGGTCCACATACAAGTGGCAATATAAAGTGACGTTCTTTTGCATTAAGATTTTGTGCATCCAACCCTAAAAGCACATGACAACCTCTGCTTCCCTCTGCAAAGGGCCTATCTTTTACTTTATGTTTTTTACTTTATGCTTGAGTCAAGGTGATTTTCACCTTTCCCTTTTTCATTTTATCCATTGGCAAGCTCCTCGTGTTTGAAAGATCTTGATATATATATATATATATATATATATATATATATATATATCCAACTAGATGTAAGTTAGCATGAATTATTATTGTTCACATCACCCAAAGGTGAATACGTTGGGAGGCAACACAATAAGCCCCTATCTTTCTCAGTGTCTGGTTGAAACTCCATAACCACAAGTACTGTGTGAGTGTTAGCAATTGTAGAAGACTACATGATAGTTGAGCATGTGGACTTGCTGAAAAGCTCTATTCTTGACTCTTTCTGATGTTATGATAAATTGCAATTGCTTCAATAACTGAGATTATAGTTTGTTAGTTCCCAATGAAGTTTCTGAACCATACTTGACATTGTGAATTGATTGTTACTTGAGCATAAGAAATCATATGACAAAATCTATATATGTTGCTGTTATAAGAATGATCATGATGCCCTCATGTCCGTATTTTATTTTTATCAACACCTCTATCTCTAAACATGCGGACATATTTTTTGATATCGGCTTCCGCTTGAGGACAAGCGAGGTCTAAGCTTGGGGGAGTTGATACGTCCATTTTGCACCATGCTTTTATATCAATATTTATTGCATTATGGGCTGTTATTACACATTATATCTCAATACTTATGGCTATTCTCTCTTATTTTACAAGGTTTACCATGAAGAGGGGGAATGCCGGCAGCTGGAATTCTGGCTGGAAAAGGAGCAAATATTGGAAACCTATTCTGCACAGCTCAAAAAATCCTGAAACTCCACAGAAGTTATTTTTGGAATTAATAGGAATTATTGAGCGAAGAAACTACCAGAGGGGGCCCACACCCAGGCCAGGAGGGTGGGGGGCACGCTCCTGTCTCCTGGGCCCCCTGGTGGCCCTCCGGTGCCCATCTTCTACTATATGAAGGCTTTTACCCTGGAAAAAAAATCAGAGGCAAGCTTACGAGACGAAACTCTACCGCCACGAGGCGGAACCTTGGCGGAACCAATCTAGAGCTCCGATAGAGCTGTTCTGCCGGGGAAACTTCCCTCCGAGAGGGGGAAATCATCACCATCGTCATCACCAACGATCCTCTCATCGGGAGGGGGTCAATCTCCATCAACATCTTCAACATCACCATCTCCTCTCAAAACCCTAGTTCATCTCTTGTATCCAATCTTGTATCAAAACCACAAATTGGTACCTGTGGGTTGCTAGTAGTGTTGATTACTCCTTGTAGTTGATGCTAATTGGTTTACTTGGTGGAAGATCATATGTTCAGATCCTTAATGCATATTATTACTCCTCAGATTATGAACATGAATATGCTTTGTGAGTAGTTCTATTTGTTCTTGAGGACATGGGTGAAGTCTTGCTATCAGTAGTCATGTGATTTTGGTATTCGTTCGATATTTTGATGAGATGTATGTTGTCTTTCCTCTAGTGGTGTTATGTGAACGTCGACTACATGACACTTCACCATTATTTGGGCCTAGAGGAAGGCATTGGGAAGTAATAAGTAGATGATGGGTTGCTAGAGTGACAGAAGCTTAAACCCTAGTTTATGCGTTGCTTCGTAAGGGGCTGATTTGGATCCATATGTTTAATGCTGTGGTTAGGTTTACCTTAATAATTCTTTTGTAGTTGCGGATGCTTGCAATAGGGTTAATCATAAATGGGATGCTTGTCCAAGTAAGGGTAGTACCCAAGCACCGGTCCACACACATATCAAATTATCAAAGTACCGAACGCGAATCATATGAGCGTGATGAAAACTAGCTTGACAATAATTCCCATGTGTCCTCGGGAGCTCTTTTCCCATTATAAGAAATTGTCCAGGCTTGTCCTTTGCTACAAAAAGTATTGGGCCACCTTGCTGCACTTTATTTAGTTTCATTGTCTGTTACTCGTTACAATTTATCTTATCACAAAACTATCTGTTAACTACAATTTCAGTGCTTGCAGAGAAAACCTTACTGAAAACCGCTTGTCATTTCCTTCTGCTCGTCGTTGGGTTCGACACTCTTACTTATCGAAAGGACTACATAGATCCCCTACACTTGTGGGTCATCAATTTGTCACTCCGATTGTAGGAGAGGTATCTCTGGGCCCTCTTGATAATGCACATCACTATAAGCCTTGCAAGCAATGGAACTAATGAGTTAGTTGCGGGATGATGCATTACGGAATGAGTAAAGAGACTTGCCAGTAACGAGATTGAACTAGGTATAGAGATACCGACGATTGAATTTCGGGCAAGTAACATACCGATGACAAAGGGAACAACGTATGTTGTTATGCGGTTTAACCGATAAAGATCTTCGTAGAATATGTAGGAACCAATATGAGCATTCAGGTTCCACTATTGGTTATTGACCGAAAGTGAGTCTCGGTCATGTCTACATAGTTCTCGAACCTATAGGGTCCGCACGCTTAACGTTCGATGACGATTGGTATTATGAGTTTATGTGTTTTGATGTACTGATGGTTGTTTGAAGTCCCGGATGTGATCACGTACATGACGAAGAGTCTCGAAATGGTCGAGACATAAAGATCGATATATTGGAAGGCTATGTTTGGGCACCAGAAAGGTTTCAGATGAGTTTGGGCATTAGTGGAAATAGAGGGCAACAAGGAAGTGTGGGGTGCGCCCCCCCTAGGCCCAAACCGAATTGATTTAGGGCTTTGGGGGCCGGTTGTTGGTGTCAAAACCGGCGGATCTTGGGTACGGGGTCCCGAACTATGCGTCTGTGGATCAATGATAACAGGAGACAAGGGACACAGTGTTTACCCAGGTTCGGGGCCTCTCGATCGAGGTAAAACCATACTCCTGCTTGATTGATCTTGATGAATATGATTACAAGAGTTGATCTACCACGAGATCGTAATGGCTAAACCCTAGAAGTCTGACCAAGGTGATTGCTATGAATCAGCTATTGTTGTTCAGCCTCTACAGACTAATCCCTCCAGTTTATATATGCACCGGAGGGCCCTAGGGTTTCTACATGACCATCTTGTAGAGGAAGGAAAGATTACACCCGAACCTAAAACCTGCCATTATACGCACACATGAGTCCTATCCGGATATGAGAGATGATCTTCAGCAATGATCTTCACGGCCCACCAGTCCGTCCCACCACGAGTTATTCGGCCACATGAGGACCCCTCAATCCAGGACTCCTTCAGTAGCCCCTGAACCTGTCTTCGATGACGATGAGTTCGGCTTCCGTATCATCTTCGGCATTGCAAGGCGGGTTCCTTCTTCCGAACATATCGCGACACTATCTTCTGCAAAGAGTGTACTGTGTCCGGCTCTGCATGGCTAGTACAACCCTTAGCCTTGAAGGCAAGGCTTCGAAAGAAAATGAATAGTGTGTCTTCAGTGACAATTTTTTGGTAGAGCGTCACGTCCATCCCACTAACACATCAGACCGTTTTACTTGGTCCTAGTTTCGTGTTTCGAGGTATAACCCCACTGACACGTCTCATCAAAACAGAGATCATGCCCGCTTATTATGGGATCCTTATCAATGTGACGTGAGCATCCAAACCGCTCATTACACTACAAAAAAAGACACATCCATGACATTTTGGGCCGAACAAATTTTTTTCTGTCATACTTATGACACTTCATGACAATAATTGTAACAAACCCCGGTATCATGATAGATGTGGTGGGTTCCTATTTTTGTGACAAAAAATCATGACAGAAAATGGGCTTTTCATCCTGGGCGGGCCGGAGACGCAGCTGCATGACATTCTTTGGGCCGTCCATGACGGAAAAAACCGTGGTAGAAGCGAGGGCGAGGAAAATTTCAGGGAGTACCCGGTTACTGTGGGTGGTCGGGGGCCGAGCCATGTGCGTTTCTCTCGTACACTTACGCGCATGTGTGTGAGGCGTTGGGCTCTAACTAAACCCGAGCGAGGCGTTGGGCTCTAACTAAACCTGAGCGATTACACTGGCTACATTACTGAACCCGAGTAATTCCTTCGCTACTTCTGCTAACTGAAGCCGATCGATGCTGGCTCTGGATGAACAGTGAGCATTGCTAGGGGTTTTTGGATGAATAGTTCCCGATGGGGGTGGATGAACAGGACCCTGTGGTGTTGCCTCTTGATGAACAGGACCCCGATCGATCGAGCCGGCTGGGGCTGGATGAACAGGACCCCGTCGAGGGCTGGATGAATAGGACGACCCCATGGAGGGCTGGTTGAACAGTAGCCGGTGGAGGGGTGGATGAATAGTAGCCCGTGGAGGGGTGGTTGAACAGGAGCCCGTGGAGAGGGCTGGTTGAATAGTAGCCGGTGGAGTAGTGTGCGGTGGAGGCTGGATGAACAGGAGCCCGTGGATGAACAGTCATAGGTGGAGGCTGGAGGAGGTCGACGGTGGAGATGAACAGTATCTCGTGGAGTCCTGTTTTGCGGTATGCCACACCTCTCCCGATGAACAGGACCCCCGTTTCGACCATAGCGCTCCAACACAAGTCTGTTTCCTCCATTTTGCGGTATGCCACACCCCTCCCGATCAATAGGACCCCGTTTCGACCGTAGGTGGTCCAACACAAGTCCGTTTCCTTCGTTTTGCAGTACGCCAGACCCCTCCCGATGAACAGGATCCTGTTTCGAACGTGACCGGTCGAACACAAGGTTGTTTCCTCCGTTCTGCGGTACGCCAGGCCTTGTTTCCATCGGCTGTTCCGTCCAAGCCCTCCCGATAAACACGACGATGCATTCCGTTTCGACCCAGCCGGTTGGCTCCCCATGAACACGATGACGACATTGTTTCTCCGTTCCAACCCAGCCATGTACACGAGCCCTGGCCGTACGTATGCGCGAGTAGGCGTTCGAGACCGGAGACCCCGCCCATATGTACGTACGTGGCCATATTTTCTTTCTGGCACCCTGGCCGTTGTACGTATGTGTACATGCTATGTGCCGCCTCGACTACAACACGTGACCGCCTCTACTACGACACGTGCGCGCCTCTACATTGACCAGTATGTACGTACACATCGCGACCAGAATGACAATGCTACGTACGCTTCGACCAGGTGGGTCCCGACTGTCAGGCACTTCCTTGCGTGCAAAGATGTAGCTGGTGGGTCCCAGCAGTCAGGGGGGCAAATCGTTTTATTTTTGCCCGGACTCACTTCCTTGCATGCGAAGATGTAGCTGGTAGGTCCCAGCAGTCAGGGGGGAAACATTTTTTTCACGAAATACGGTTGCCCATCTGGTGGGTCCCTGCTATCAGGTGGAGGAATCATTATTTCTGCGTAATAAGGAGGCACTTCCTTGTTGCAGCCGTGGACCCAGTTGTCAACCTCTCCACATACAGTCCACGTCCGATGGAAGCTGTTCCTTGACCATGTTGACCACACCGTGCCGAGAGCACTAGGGCGGTGGACGACAGCGAGGCCTAGGAAGGGGACGATGCGGAGCCGGGGAAGACACGGTAGTGGATGCCCACGCATAGAGGAGTATGAGGGTTCACTGGTTCCCTGCGGTGTCAGGCTGCCATCGCCGCAGAATAACCGGGGGTGTGGTGAGTAGAGGTATGGCCAGGCCAGAGGTGGGAGTAGTAGGGGGCGGTGAGGCCTCCGCGGCATTGTAGCCGGCCATGGGAGGCAGGAGCACGAGGCACGACCAGCACTGGTTTGGGCGGCTGGAGCAAGAAGACCAGAGGTTGAACAAGCACTACGGTTGTTGGATGGACATGGTATGGTCACTGGAGCTAGAATCGTTCATATTGACTAAGTTGACAAAGCCCTCCATCCCCGTCAACTTAGTTGGCCTACAAGTCAGCCTCCCACTATTGTTGGTCCCAGCTAGCAGGGGTATTCGTTTTTTGTGCGTAATAAGGAGGCACTTCCTTGCGTGCAAAGATATAGCTGGTGGGTCCGACCTGTCAGCGGTGGGAACGTCTTTTTCGTGAAATATAGAGGCCCTTCCGGTGGATCCCAACTGTCAGGTGGAGGAATCATTATTTTGCGCATAATAAGGAGGCATTTCCTTGCGTGCGGCCATGGACCCAGCTATCAGCCTCTCCACGCACAGTCTACTTCCTATGGTGTCGTTCGTTGATCACCTTGACCACTCCGCGCCGAGCTCATCCAAGGTGGTGGACGACGGCAAGGCCTAGGAAGGGAACGACGCGGAGCCGGGGACGACGCGACAGTGGATGCCACACGGAGAGGAGTACGAGGGTTCACTGGTTCGGCTGCGGTGTGAGGTTGCCATCGCCGCAGAATAACAGGGGGTGTGGGTGAGTAGAGGGATGGTCTGGCTAGCGATGGGAGTAGTAGGGGGCGGTGAGGCCTCCGCGGCATCGCCGGCCACGGGAGGCAGGAGCACACGGCACGACCGACACTGGTTTGTGCGGCTGGAGCAAGAAGACCAGAGGTTGAAGAAGCACTACGACCGTTGGATGAACATCGTATCGTAACTGGAGCTAGAATCGTTCATATTGACTAAGTTGGCAAAGCCCTCCGTCCCCGTCAAGTTGGTAGGCTCACAAGTCAGCCTCCCACTATGCTGGGTTCCAGCTGGCAGGGGGAGTATTCATTTTTTGTGCGTAATAAGGAGGCACCTCCTTGCGTGCGAAGATAGCTGGTGGGTCCGACTTGTCAGCGGGGGCACGTTTTTTTGGCAAAATACAGAGGCCCTTCCGGTGGGTCCCAGATGTCAGGTAGAGGAATCACTATTTTGCATGTAATAAGGAGGCATTTCCTTGTGTGCGGCCGTGGACCCAGCTGTCAGCCTCTCCACGTACAGTCCATGTCCGATGGATGTCGTTCGTTGACCATGTTGACCAGGCCACGCCGAGAGCACCATGGTGGTGGACGACGGCGAGGCCTAGGAAGGGAACGACATGGAGTCGGGGAAGACTCGGCAATGGTTTCCCACGCGGTGGGGAGTATGAGGGTTTACTGCTCCGGCTGCCATCGCCGGAAAATAACATGAGGTGTGGGTGAGTAGAGGAATGGCCTGGCCAGCAATGAAGTACGGTGGGGCGGTGCGGCCTGTGCGCAGCACAACGGCGATGGGAGGCGGGAGCAGGCAGTCCCACTGCCGCTGGTTTGGGCGGCTGGAGCAAGAAGATCAGATATTGAAGAAGTAGCACGGCCGTTGGATTAACATCCAACGGTAACTGCTGCTAGAATCGTTTGTGGACTAAGTTGACAAAGCCTTTTGTACATGTGAACCTAGTAGACCCACAAGTCAGCCTCCAAATTTGTCCCAAACAGCATACAACCCGAAATTTCTAGCCAGATTCAAATTAAATTTAAAACTAAATATACCTTAATTTAAATTCAATGAAATTTTACCCGCACAAAAACAATGAAATTTAAAATATCAAAATCCGAAAGAAAAAAGTATTTCGTAACTAATTGCCTGTTTGCTGTATTTTTTCATTTTACAGCCCATTTATTATTACTTATAGCCCATTTCTTATTACTTATAGCCCATTCTCTGGGCAAAATGCATCCCTCCTCGTCTTGAAAAATTTCGGCCCAGCAGGGCGTAGAAAAGCAAGTAGGCCTACGTTGGTTATTCTGAAAAAAACAAAATAGCTGGCTAGCTATTTTCAGAAAGGAAAAAAATAAACTGGGCTGGACATGTGCTAAACATATGAAATAAAAGCCTGGGCTAGACGGGCCACAGCCCCCGCACAACCTAGTTGATACCCTTCTCCGTCCCGAAAAAACAAAATTACTGCACGCGCAGCTGGGTCCCTACTGTCATCCTCACCATGTACAATCATCTCCTTATTCCTCTTGGTTGTTCACCATGTTGACAACACCGGAGGGCGGCGCCGCGACGAGCGAACCAAGGCGGAGGACGATGGTGAGGCCTCGGATGGGAACGAACAGGAGCCAGGGAAGATGCGTAGAGTTTTAGAGTGCAATGTGGCCATGATGCATGCGCGGCAGCACAACCAGCCATTGGGGCAGGAGCAGGCGGTTCCGCCGGCACTAGTTTGGCTTTGGCGGCTCGAGGAAGAAGAGACTGAAGAAACACGATAGACGTTGAATATCAATCCAATGGTCAAGGTTGGCACAATCGTGTGTTGACTAAGCCGACACCAAGTAGCATACTTTTTTATATATAGGAAGAAAAAAAAACTGGGCTCGTTCGCATGATAACATTGCGGAAACTGCGACCGTTCGATCTTGTGTCACAACTAAAACTGCCAGGGAAATGCATTCGTCTGTCGTCCTCCTCCCAGGGAACGTTCGCCACATAAGTGACTAGCACCCTTGGTTTTCAACCGAGAGGTCTTGGGTTCGAGTCCCAAGAACTCTCAATTTGTCCTCCTTCCTTCCTCGAAAAAAAGGGAAAGAAAATCAAAGACTTGAGAAGGCGTACAGAACAAGCTAGTGTACCAGTAAAGAGATGTTGCTGAGTTTTAGAAAAAAGAGAGACGTGCTCCTATAGCTGGTTTGAATCCAAACCTAGACTATGACTATATATGGTGCTATGCTACTCTGCAAGTAATGAAACTGACATATCCAACGCTCGCTTCTCCTCTTCTCTACTTACTCTGCCTAGCATCAGAAGCTCTGGCCGCAGCAACCATGTCCACTGGCTGCTTGTCCACCTGCTCTTCAGCAGGCAACAACCAGATATGCGCCAAGTCACCACCCATACCATCGCCTCTGGGTCTCATCACACCCCCGCCGGCACGCACACCGCAGCCGGTTGCTCATCGCAACACGCTGCCGTTGGTGTGGTGCCATTGCTGCAAATCACGCAGAGTCATCTGTCGCGTCTCAACCACAACCCTCAACCCTGGCCGAGTTTTCGTGTCTCAACCACAAGCTTGGGAGAGGATGAAATTAATGATCCGCTGATGTTGGTGTGTTCCGCTGCTTTCAATTGCTGATATGTTTAATAGTTTGGTTGATGATCTTCCAATTTGATTCATGCGGAAAAGAGAAGATTCATGTGATTTGTAATTCTGGGAAGTTGCTGATGTGGGGGAATGCAACTATGCTGATTATAGGGTTAGTCGAGGAATCCCAATACCAGCAGGTTGGGGTGTTGGACAAGTAACTGAAGGAACGACAGAAGAGCAAGATGCAGAGTAGAAGGTTAAAGATGCAGTTCCTCTGATCATGGCCAAGAAATAGCTGCTGAACGGCCTTGACAACAATGAGGAGATGAAAGAGCTTGTGAAGATAATGGGACAAATCATTGTGCTCTATAGGATGATTGTCTCTTTATTTGCAGTGCATGTAGCACTCGTGATGTATTTTGTGGCTATGACATGAGCACTTTACTGAAACTAGTAATGAATGAAACATGTGTAGCAGGATGGGCGTAGTGTTGTGAACATCTAATGATTTCTACCAAGACTCCATTCTCCGGAACAATGGTGCGAGCAACCAACTTATTGGAAATTGTACATATGGATGTGTGCAGTCCAATGAGCGGTGAGGCTCGTGGAGGATATCGTTATGTTCTCACTCTCACTGGTGACTTGAGTAGATATGGGTATGTCTACTTAATGAAACACAAGTTTGAGACCTTTGAAAAGTTCAAGGAATTTTAGAATGAGGTAGAGAATCAACGTGACCAAAAAATAAAGTTCTTACGATTAGATCATGGAGGAGAATATTTAAGTCACGAATTTGGTACGCACTTAAATTAATGGGGAATCGTTTCACAACTCACGCCGCCTGGAACACCTCAGCGTAACGGTGTGTCCGAACGTTGTAATCGCACTTTATTGGATATGGTGCGATCTATGATGTCTCTTACCGATTTACCACTATCTTTTTGGGGATACGCTCTAGAGACAGCTACATTCACTTTAAATAGGGCACCGTCTAAATCCGTTGAGACGACACCGTATGAATTATGGTTTGGGAAGAAACCTAAGCTGTCGTTTCTGAAAGTTTGGGGACGTGATGCTTATGTCAAGAAACTTCAACCTAAAAAGCTCGAACCCAAGTCAGAAAAATGCGTCTTCATAGGATACCCTAAGGAAACCATTGGGTATACCTTCTACCTTAGATCCGAAGGCAAGATCTTTGTTGCCAAGAACGGGTCCTTTCTGTAGAAAGAGTTTCTCTCGAGAGAAGTAAGTGGGAGGAAAGTGGAACTTGATGAAGTACTACCTCTTGAACCGGTAAGTAATGCAGCTCAGGAAGATGTTCCTGTGGTGCCTACACCGACAGGAGAGGAAATTAATGATGATGATCAAGGTACTTCGGATCAAGTTGCTACTGAACTTCGTAGGTCCACGAGGACACGTTCCACACCAGAGTGGTATGGCAACCCTGTCCTGGAAATCATGTTGTTAGACAATGGTGAACCTTCAAACTATGAAGAAGCGATGGCGGGCCCAGATTCCAACAAATGGCTTGAAGCCATGCAATCCGAGATAGAATCCATGTATGAAAACAAAGTATGGACTTTGACAGACTTGCCCGATGATCGGCGAGCGATAGAAAACAAATGGATCTTTAAGAAGAAGACGGACGCGGATGGTAATGTTACAATCTATAAAGCTCGACTTGTCGCTAAGGGTTATCGGCAAGTTCAAGGGGTTGACTACGACGAGACTTTCTCTCCTGTAGCGAAATTGAAGTCCGTCCGAATCATGTTAGCAATTGCCGCATACTATGATTATGAGATATGGCAGATGGACGACAAAACGGCATTCCTTAACGGTTATCTTAAGGAAGAACTATATATTATGCAGCCGGAAGGTTTTGTCGATCCTAAGAATGCTAACAAAGCTCCAGCGATCCATTTATGGGCTGGTGCAAGCATCTTGGAGTTGGAACATTCGCTTTGATGAGATGATCAAAGCGTTTGGGTTTATGCAAACTTATGGAGAAGACTGCGTTTACAAGAAAGTGAGTGGGAGCTCTGTAGCATTTCTCATATTATATGTAGATGACATACTTTTGATGGGAAATGATATAGAACTTGTGGACAACATTAAGGCCTACTTGAATAAGTGTTTTTCAATGAAGGATCTTGGAGAATCTGCTTACATACTAGGCATCAAGATCTATAGGGATAGATCAAGACGCCTCATAGGTCTTTCACAAAGCACATACCTTGATAAGATATTGAAGAAGTTCAATATGGATCAGTCCAAGAAAGGGTTCTTGCCTGTATTGCAAGGTGTGAGATTGAGCTCGGCTCAATGCCCGACCATGGCAGAAGATAAAGAAGAGATGAGTGTCATCCCCTATGCCTCAGCCATATGATCTATTATGTATGCCATGCTGTGTACCAGACCCGATTTAAACCTTGCCGTAAGTTTGGTAGGCAGATACCAAAGTAATCCCGGCAAGGAACACTGGACAGCGGTCAAGAATATCCTGATGTACCTGAAAAGGACAAAGGACATGTTTCTCATTTATGGAGGTGATGAAGAGCTTGTCGTAAAGGGTTACGTCGACGCTAGCTTCGACACATATCTGGATGACTCTAAGTCACAAACCGGATACGTGTATATTTTGAATGGTGGGGCAGTAAGCTGGTGCAGTTGCAAGCAAAGCATCGTGGCGGGATCTACATGTGAAGCGGAGTACATGGCAGCCTCGGAGGCAGCGCATGAAGCAATCTGGGTGAAGGAGTTCATCACCGACCTAAGAGTCATACCCAATGCGTCGGGGCCGATCAAACTCTTCTGTGACAACACTGGAGCTATTGCACTTGCCAAGGAGCCCAGGTTTCAAGAGAAGACCAGGCACATCAAGTGTCGCTTCAACTCCATTCGTGAAAATGTTCAAGATGGAGACATAGATATTTGTAAAGTACATACGAACCTGAATGTGGCAGATCCATTGACTAAACATCTCACTAGGGCAAAACATGATCAACACCAGAATTCCATGGGTGTTCGATTCACCACAATGTAACTAGATTATTGAACTCTAGTGCAAGTGGGAGCCTGTTGGAAATATGCCTTAGAGGCAATAATAAGATGGTTATTATTATATTTCTTTGTTCATGATAATTGTCTGTTATTCATGCTGTAATTGTATTATCCGGAAATCGTAATACACGTGTGAATACATAGACCACAACATGTCCCTAGTGAGCCTCTAGTTGACTAGCTCGTTGATCAACAGATAGTCATGGTTTCCTGACTATGGACATTGGATGTCATTGATAACGGGATCACATCATTAGGAGAATGATGTGATGGACAAGACCCAAACCTAAGCATAGCTCAAAGATCGTGTAGTTCATTTAGCTAGAGCTTTTCCAAATGTCAAGTATCATTTCCTTAGACCATGAGATTGTGCAACTCCCGGATACCATAGGAGTTCTTTGGGTGTACCAAACGTCACAATGTAACCGGGTGACTATAAAGGTGCACTACGGGTATCTCCGAAAGTGTCTGTTGGGTTGGCACGAATCGAGACTGGGATTTGTCACTCCGTCTGACGGAGAGGTATCTCTGGGCCCACTCGATAATGCATCATCATAATGAGCTCAATGTGACCAAGTGTCTGGTCACGGGATCATGCATTACAGTACGAGTAAAGTGACTTGCCGGTAACGAGATTAAATGAGGTATTGGGATACCGACGATCGAGTCTCGGGCATGTAACATACCGTTGACAAAGGGAATTGTATACGGGGTTGTTTGAATCTTCGACATCGTGGTTCATCCGATGAGATCATCGAGGAGCATGTGGGAGCCAACATGGGTATCCAGATCCCGCTGTTGGTTATTGACCGGAGAGGCGTCTCGGTCATGTCTGCATGTCTCCCGAACCCGTAGGGTCTACACACTTAAGGTTCGGTGATGCTAGGGTTGTCGAGATATGAGTATGCAGTAAACCGAAAGTTGTTCGGAGTCCGGATGAGATCCCGGACGTCACGAGGAGTTCCGGAATGGTCTGGAGGTAAAGAATTATATATAGGAAGTCAGGTTTCGGCCATCGGGAAAGTTTCGGGGGTCACCGGTATTGTACCGGGACCACCGGAAGGGTCCCGTGGGTCCACCGGGTGGGGCCACCTATCCCGGAGGGCCCCATGGGCTGAAGTGGGAGGGGAACCAGCCCCTGGTGGGATGGTGTGCCCCCCTTGGGCCCCCCTGCGCCTAGGGTTGGAAACCCTAGGGTGGGGGCGCCTCCACTTGCCTTGGGGGGAAAGGCACCCCCTTGGCCGCCGCCCCCCTAGGAGATCCCATCTCCTAGGGCCGGCGCCCCCCCTAGGGGCCCTATATAAAGAGGGGGGAGGGAGGGCAGCCGCACCTATGCACTTGGCGCCCCCCTTCCCCCTTGCTACACCTCTCCCTCTCGCAGACGCTTGGCAAAGCCCTACCGGGATCCCTGCTGCATTCACCACCACGCCGTCATGCTGCTGAATCTTCATCAACCTCTCCTTCCCCCTTGCTGGATCAAGAAGGAGGAGACGTCTCCCTGACCGTATGTGTGTTGAACGCGGAGGTGCCGTCCGTTCGGTGCTAGGATCTCCGGTGATTTGGATCACGACGAGTACGACTCCCTCAACCCCATTCCCTTGAACGCTTCTGCTCGATCTACAAGGGTATGTAGATGCACTCCTCTCTCTCGTTGCTAGATGAACTCATAGATTGATCTTGGTGAAACCGTAGGAATTTTTTTATTTTCTGCAACGTTCCCCAATAGTTCCTCCTTGTTATGCGGAAAATAATTATTCCTCCACATGACAGTAGGGACCCACCGGACGGGCCACCAGTATTTCGTGAAAAAAACATTCCCCCCTGACTGCTGGGACCCACCGGACGGGCCACCGTATTTCGCGAAAAAAAATTCATCCCGCTATCAGCTCGGACCCACTGGAAGTGCCTCCTTATTAGGCACAAAAAAATGAATACTCCCCCTGCTAGCTGGGACCCACCTTGGTGGGAGGCTGACTTGTGGGCCTACTAAGTTGACTAGGACGGAGGCCTTTGTTAACTTTAGTCAATATGAACGATTCAAGATCCAGTGACCGTACGATGTCCATCCAACGTCCATAGTGCTTCTTCAACCTCTGGTCTTCTTGCTCCAGCCGCCCAAAGCAGCGCCTGTCGTGCCGCATGCTCCGGCCTCCCGTGGCCGGCTATGATGCCGCAGAGGCCTCATCGACTCCTACTACTCCCACCGTTGTCCAGGCCATCCCTCTACTCACCCACACCCCCTGTTATTCTACGGCGACAGCATCCTCACACCGCAGCCAAACCAGTGAACCCTCGTACTCCTCTTCGCGTGGGCATCCACTGCCGCGTCTTCACCGGCTCTGCGTCATCCCCTTCCCAGGCCTCGTCGTCATCCACCGCCGTGGTGCTCTCGGCGCGGCGTGGTTAATGTGGTCAACGACCGACTTCCATCGGAAGAGTACTGTACGTGGAGAGGCTGACAGCTGGGTCCACGGCAGCCGCAAGGAAGTGCCTCCTTATTACGCGCAAAATAATTATTCCTCCACCTGACAGCGGGGACCCACTGGGCAGGCCACCATATTTCGCGAAAAAAACATTTCCCCCGTGACTCCTAGGACCCACCAGCGACATCTTCGCCTGCAAAGAAGTGAGTCCGGGAAAAAAAATGATTCGCCCCCCTGACTGCTGGGACCCACCAGCTACATCTTCACACGCAAGGAAGTGTCGGACAGTCGGGACCCACCTGGTCGAAGCGTACATAGCGTTGTCATTCTGGTCGCGAACATGTACGTACATACTGGTGGATGTAGAGGCGTGCACGTGTCGTAGTAGAGGTGCGCACGTAGCATGTACACGTACATAGAGCGGCCAGTGTGCAAGAAAGGAAATACGACCACGTACATACATACGGGCGGGATCTCGAACGCCTACTCGCGCATACGTATGGCTAGGGCTCGTGTACATGGCTGGGTTAGAACGGAGAAACTGCGTCGTCGTCATGTTCATGGGGAGGCAACGGAATGTGTCGTGTTCATCGGGAGGCAATGGAATGCGTCATGTTCATCGGGAGGCAACAAAACGCATGGGAGCCAACCGGCTTGGATGGAACAGGCAATGGAAACGAGGCCTGGCGTACCGCAGAATAGAGGAAACGGCCTTGTGTTTGACTGGCCACGTTCGAAACGGGATCCTGTTCACCGGGAGGGGTCTGGAGTACCGCAAAACGGAGGAAACGGACTTGTGTTGGACCTCCTACAGTTGAAATGGGGTCCTGTTGATCGGGAGGGGTGTGGCGTACCGCAAAACGAAGGAAACAGACTTGTGTTGGAGCGCTAGGTCGAAATGAGGGCCCCCGACCACCCACCGTAACCGGGAACTTGCCGAAATTTTCCTCGCCCTCGCTTCTACCACAGTATTTTCCGTCTTGGACGGCCCAAAGAATGTCATGCAGCTGCGTCTCCGGCCCGCCCAGGACGAAAAGCCCATTTTCTGTCATGATTTTTTGCCATAGAAGTAGGAGCCCACCACATCTATGATGATACCGGGTTTTGTCACAATTATTGTCATAGAAGTGTCATAAGTATGACAGAAAAAATTTTGTTCGGCCCAAAATGTCATGGATGTGTCTTATTTTTGTAGTGCGGAAGGTGGTTTATGCTCTTCTTTTGCCGCAAGAAAGCTAATTTTCGGAGAAAAATCTGGGCGAAGGTTTCAATCCAATCGGAGTTACAGATCTCCGGATATATAAGAAAGTGAAAGGGCAGAATCCAGAACACAGAAACAGAGAGAGACAGAGAGACAGATCCAATCTCGGAGGGGCTCTCGCCCCTCCCACACCATGGAGACCATGGAACATAGGGGAAACCCTTCTCCCATCTAGGGAGAAGGTCAAGGAAGAAGAATAAGAAGGGGGGCTCTCTCCCCCTTGCTTCCGGTGGCGCCGGAACGTTGCCGGGGGCCATCATCATCACCGCGATCTACACCAACACCTCTGCCATCTTCACCAACATCTCCATCACCTTCCCCCATCTATATCCTGCGGTCCACTCTCCCGCAACCCACTGTACCCTCTACTTAAACATGGTGCTTTATGCTTCATATTATTATCCAATGACGTGCTGCCATCCTATGATGTCTGAGTAGATTTTCATTGTCCTACCGGTGATTGGTGAATTGCTATGATTGGTTTAATTTGCTTGTGGTTATGTTGCTGCCCTATTGTGCCCTCCGTGTCACGCAAGCGTGAGGGATTCCTGCTATAGGGTGTTGCAATACGTTCATGATTCGCTTATAGTGGGTTGCTTGAGTGACAGAAGCATAAACCCGAGTAAGGGGGTTGTGGCGTATGGGTTAAAGGGGACTTGATACTTTAATGCTATGGTTGGGTTTTACCTTAATGATCTTTTGTAGTTGAGGATGCTTGCTAGAGTTCCAATCATAAGTGCACATGATCCTAGAAGAGAAAGTATGTTAGCTTATGCCTCTCCCACATAAAACTTGCTATCGGTCTAGTAAAGTAGTCAATTGCTTAGGGACAATTTCACAACTCCTACCACCACTTTTCCACACTCACTATATTTACTTTATTACTACTTTATCTAAACAACCCCTAGTTTATATTTAGGTGCTCTTTATGTTCTTGCAAACCTATCCAACAACACCTACAAAGTACTTCTAGTTTTATACTTGTTCTAGGTAAAGCGAACGTCAAGCGTGCATAGAGTTGTATTGGTGGTCGATAGAACTTGAGGGAATATTTGTTCTACCTTTAGCTCCTCGTTGGGTTCGACACTCTTACTTATCGAAAGAGGCTACAATTGATCCCCTATACTTGTGGGTTATGACGCTCATCGCCTCCATGGGTCAAGCTTGTAGTCAACTGATCTTGCGATTGGAGTGATCACTCTTGCCCTTGGTTAGGGTGCGTAGGTGCATCGGATTTCGTAGATTGGACTGGCAGGGAGCCTTTATATGAGAAGTACAAGCTGCGTTGAATTCACGTGCGTATTGGCCATCTACTCCTCGGCCCTCTATTGCACCTGCCTTTGGCTGTATGACAGGTGGGCCGGCCACCCGTTGGGCCCATGTGTCATACACCCAAAGGCAGGTGCAGTAAGTCAATGAAGTTGCGTCCCGCTCCGTGCCGGTGCAGTATAGTCATCTCACCAGACATCTAGTTGGGGCCAAATGAGAGAACTTTGATGCTTGCTGGTTTATTGGTCCCCTTTGCATTTTGCCCCAAGTTTTGACCTTTGATTAACTAATAAAATGTTAATGCATGTAACCAAAAATGTTGTGTAGGTCAACTAATGAAAACCGAATAATACCAAAACACTTAGGCACGGTACATTAACTCCCTTCTCATTTCTTATTTCGTGACATATCAACCAATGAGAGATGTGGGCCGTGCATGCTTTCAATGACTTGAGACTACCAAACATTACATGCAGTGGTTAGTTCATTGCATGTAATCCTATTAATTAGCAAGAAGACATTAAGTTCTCTCGCTGATAGGAATAAAACAATACACCATGTATTTATTTACAAAGGGAGTAGTACATTTTTTGTGACATGCATTACTAGATATTGCTAGTCAAATACTAAACCCAGATGGACGTGGTAGTACTACTAAATCCAGATGGTGGGGCTAGTACTAGTAGTAGTACTACCAGTGTAGTAGCACTATACTACCCGTTGGTCAAATTATTACGTGTTGCTCCTCATAGTGAAGTGACAAGACCATGTGCCGGAGACGACACCTTAGTATAAGCGTCGTGTTCGGCATACCATAGTCAGCCTCACCGTCTGCAGTCACTATCATCATGGCTCTAGAGCTAGCCTGCTTACAACTAGCCATGTTCGACATAATTTCTCGTGCGTAGATGCTCGTGCATTGCACGGAACACCAAGATTGGGGGTGGACAGCGCCGGCAGCGGCCATCGTGCCAGATTTTTCCATGGCCTTCTAGATGTGGTGGGGAGGAGATAAGGCTGATTGTGAGAGACAAGGAGTTGTTTTTAAATAGGGAAGAAGTGTGGGCATCTTTTTGCAAAACTGGAGAAGTTTGGTTTGTATGCGTCAAATCTAGATCCGACGGCTATTGGTGAAAGATGACAGGCACAACATCATCACCAACTCAGGACCTCTTTGATTCGCAGGATTTTGAAAACGCAGGAATAGGACATGGCAATATTACAAGTTTCAAACTGATATTACAAATGTTAAGAGTAATGTTGCACCTACGAAGAGGGAGTTACTAGGCAGTTTACGTAAGAACTTTTGTTACTTTAGGTGGATGCAGCATTATCGTACAAACTAAAATCCACCACCCTGACAAGTCACTAATAGGCAAAAAAACTCGAGTCTCTAGCCACTTGCGGAGAATTCAGCTTCTGCGGAGAATTTGTCATTTAAGCTTAGACACTTGCGGTGATCAGCACGCCATTCATTGTTGCGCCAGAGAATGCCAAACCTCATTACCTTGAGCACACTTGCTTCCAGATAAAGAACCCGGCCAATTTAATCTCAGATCACTAGTAGAAAACAGGGCTTTCGTCCAGGCCTGTTTAGCCCATTAGTCCCCGTTCAATCCAGAACCGGGACTAATGCGAGCATTTATCCCGGTTCGTGCGGCTAAGGCATTAGTCCCGGTTCACCTGTGCCCTTTAGTCCCGGTTTGTGCCTCAAACCGGGACTAAAGGGTGCGATGCCCATTAGTCCCGGTTCATGCCTCAAACCGGGACTAAAGAGTAGACCTTTAGTCCCGGTTTGAGGCACGAACCGGGACTAATGGGGTTGAGACCTTTAGTCCCGGTTCATGCCACGAACCGGTACTAAAGGTCCCATTTTCAAACTCTACCCCCCCCTGTGGATCGCCTTTTCAATTTTTAAAAAAATAAAAGAAAATGATGGAAATGTCAAAAAAATAAAAGAAAATAAGTTTCCCATGTGATATATGGTCTAGTTGTTGGGGAAATTTGCAAATGTGAATTTCGACTTTATTTGCAAAATCTCTCTGGAATTTGTAAATATGGGCATAACTTTTGCATACTAACTCGGATGAAAAAGTTTTTTATATGAAAAATCATCTACTCGAAAAGTTACATCCAAATTTAACGGGGTAAACCCCGTTAAACATTTTCAAAATCCTCAAAAACCTAACAGAAAAAAAGTTACGGGGCTTTTAATATCTAGAGTGGAAAAAATCGGAAAAATGACAAACTATGGTCAAACCATGGTCAAACTAATTATTCTAGAATATTAGTTTTAATAACTAATTTGTTCAGTTATTTTGAATTTTGGTCAAATCTGGTCAAACTGTGGTCAAACTATGGTCAAACCCTGGTCAAACTAATTATACAAAATAACTATTGTTTTCTAAATAATTATTGTTTTTGAAAACAATAGTTTGAAACTCAAACAGTGAAATGTGTCAATTCATGCTCAAGCAAAATTCCTGAGGGTTAATAGGATTAACATCTTACTATTGTCAGGAAAACAACAAGTGCAGACTTGGAAACGAGGGAGAATAGAACCCGGAAGTTAAGCGTGCTCAGGCTGGGTGAGTGGGAGGATGGGTGACCGTTCGGGAAGTTAGGTGATTTGGAATGATGAGGGTGATTAGAGAAGAGGATAAATTGAGCAGTGATGAGGGGTGCTGATTAGAGATTCACTAATGAGGGGTTAAAATAATTCAGAAATTTGAAAATAAAAAATTTCAAAAAAAAATTTCAAAAAAAAATCATAAAATTTCCATTAGTCCCGGTTGGTGTTACAAACCGGGACTAAAGGTGGATTGTTAAAGGCTCCACATGGCCGCGGCCTTTAGTCCCGGTTCTGGATTGAACCGGGACTAAAGGGGGGAGGCATTAGTACCGACCCTTTAGTCCCGGTTCACCAACCGGGACTAAAGGCCCTTACCAACCGGGACAATATGCCCTTTTTCTACTAGTGGATGTGCTGCCTCAGTAGTCGATCAAATCAATTTCTGTAAGATGGAGATCAAGGCATTCGTTGAGATTGTTATAGTGCAACACATTTTTCACTATTGGGTCTTTTTTTATCTGCAAAAGAAGAGAACATATTAGAGCAGCTGGCTGTATAAGATTGTCGTGTCATCAAGAGGTGACAATATCATTCGCTCATACGATAGGGTTGGCTGGCTAGTGATATTTCTTCACTCTCTCTCTCTCTCTCCTCTCATTTACCTAGGAGCACTTGAAGAGCTTGGGCATTTGTTGCCTTCCACTGTATGGCCGATGCCATATTTATCAAAGGTATGCCACATAATACGCATCGATTTCAAATTAAAAGATTTTGGCACCGCTCTCGTGATGTGAGAGAGTTAGCACCGCTGTGCACACAGACCCCATATGTATAAACAAATCAATCAAACCAACTACACCAGCCTCTCACTCTCCTAAACAAGCGTTTTTTATTGCCTCAGTCCTCTCTCTCTCCCACGCAAGTGTTTTTTCATTGTGTGAGTTAATTTGGCACCAGAGCAAAGTAGGTGATCCAGATTGGGGCACCAGGTGAGCAATGGAGGGGCATCAATGCCAAATGCATCACAAGTGAATTTGGCACGTGTTTTGGCCTAGTGGAGGCCCTTCTTGTTGTGCACGAGTGCGTCCTTCTGTGCATGCCGCCGCGCAGTGGTGAATTGTGCGTGAGTGCGTCCTTCACGCCGAAGAAGTGTGTCCTCAATGCGCCCTCAATTTACTAGCGTGTGGGGTGCTACCCCGAGTGGTTTCAACTTTGTTTACTTCACCACGTGTTAGATGGGCCTCTAGTTTACTTATTTTCACCCACTACCACATGGACCAGCACACGAAGATAGAGAACACGAGCTGACAAGGCAGCATGTGGACTGGTTGACCAGTCAACTAAACAATATATGGAGCTATACGCTGACACAGTGAGTGTATAATCCGTCGGTATAGAGAGTTCGAGTGAGAGGGGAGGCCCGTGAGAGATAGCAGAGAGAGAGAAAGAGATACTCCCTCCGTTCGATAATGTAGTGCCAACATTTTTTTAAAGTCAAACTTTTGAAACTTTGACCAAGTTTATAAACAAATTACTTATATCTACAATACCAAAGATAAATGATAGTATGAAGTAAGTACATGCTCTGATGAATCTAATGATCGTTCCAGATGTAAATGTTTTTCTCCATATATACTTGGTCAAACTTTTCTGACATTTCACTTTTGAAAACATCCATATGCTTATGGACGTGAGATAGTCCCTAACTAGTGAGAGAGTGTGTGTGTCGGATATCGGGTTCCGGCAAAACCCTTAAGGTTCGAACACTGGGGTGCGCACGAAGATCTCCTCCTATCAAATCTCGCTCTCTGCCTCGCCGCCATCCCAAAGCTTTATCGATGAACAACACAAGAGACACAAGATTTATACAGGTTCGGGCCACCGTTGTGGTATAATACCCTACTCCTGTGTGTGGTGGTGGATTGCCTCTTGGGCTGATGATGAACAGTACAGAGGAAGAACAGCCTCGCGGGGAGAGGTGTTCTTGGGCTGGTGTGGTGTGCGGATGAACTTAACTTCCTTTCTATACTGTGGTGGCTAGTTTTATTTATAGAGGCCCTGGTCCTCTTCCCAAATATTGAGCGGGAAGGGATCCAACAACGGCCATTTCGAAAGGGGACAACTAGTACAAGCTATCCTGACTAAAGGTGGTCTTCGCCTGCCAAAGGTGTTGGTGATGACGTCGTCTTGGGCTCCATGGTGACCTCCATCCTGCCGCTCTGCTGGTATTGGTCTTGTTGCACCGATGTGGAAACCTTTGCTTGATTCCTCGGTACTCCACACCTGCGCTTGCCTCCTTTGCACCAAAGTGGAGACGAGGAAACTTCACGGGCTGGCGCCCGCTTGGTCTTGATCGGGATGGCTTGCGTCACGGGAACCTCGTGAGGTACCCCTTGCCTTGATTTCTCCGCCTCCGCACCAGCCTGCTTGGCGAGGCCTTTCCTGAGGAGGCCTTGTGTCATCCGCCCCGTGAGGCTTGGCCCCTCGCGAGGGTCTTGAGTGTTGGTTGATGAAGACGGGTCGTACTGGGCCACTGGTTGAGCCACGCAGCAGGCCGCAGGAAGGGTCCCCAGAACGCCGACAGTAGCCCCCGGGCCCAAGGCGTGCTCAGACTTGGCTTAGCAGTGAAGCCAAAGGGCAAGTGCGGACTGCCGCGGGCCCCAATAGCCTGCGGCCTTGGTCGCTGCGTGGCGACTGATTAGATGTATGCGTCTCCACTTTCCCACGCTGCCTCGGCAACTTCCTGATTTGACGAGTCCTTGCTGCATGCAAAAAGAGTCATCATTACCTATGATCGTGGAGGTCGATGGTTGGCCTCCCTGGGACTATAAATAAGGAGGGGCGACAACCCCCATTGTCCATCTCTTCTTGCTCCGCCTGCTTCTTTTACCTTGCTCCATCTCCATCCTTGAAGCCAATGGCACCGATCTGCAGGTTCTCGGCCGAAGAGAAAGGGAAGGCTCCCCGGGAGGTACCTGACCATCTCCCGCCGAAGAAACGGCCGGTCCCATGCCGCCGCGATGAGGTTGCGAGGCTGGAGACGACGAGGCCTTGGTGCGAGCGGCCACCTCCTGTGTTCTCATTCAAGTTCTTTCATCTTGTCAAGTTTTGCCTCTCTTTCCAACCTGAGTGCTGTCTGAAATCCTTCTTACCCATTATGCCATTCTTTCAATAGTTCCGGAGGCAGTGTGTTGTTGATTTCATCAAGTATCTTCCCATCTTCTCAAGTTCATGTTCTATTCCTTCCATGTTCAACCGGAGTGCTGCCCAAATTATATCAATCTTATTCCTTCTCCATCTAGTTTTAATCGGAGTGGTTTCAATATCTATCTTATCACTAAACCTACAAGGTTCTCGAATGTTCCTTGTTCCTCTTTTCTAACGGAGTGTTTTCAACTTTGTTCAGCTTCGTTGTTTTCTTTCTTCATTTTGCTCAACCTGTCAAGGTTTGTGGTTTCACTCATTGGTCAAAGAAGCAACTTAGTTTTACCGCTTATCTTCCTCTTCCTTTTCCCTCCGGTGCCATCCTAGATCTCGGGAAGAGATCCTCTCGTAGTGGTGGAGTGTTGTAATGCCCCAGATATAACTTTCCATATTCGTAACTCCAACTCTTGCCTTTTCCGGAGATGCGACATGATATTTCCTTCGTGGTTGGGTTTTTGTCTGTTGTTTTGCATTTTGTTCTTGTTATGCATCTCGTCTCATGTCATCATCTGCATTTCATCCGCAGGTTTTTCAAAACTTGCATCCGTTCGGGTTCCGCCGGTTCTCTCCGTTATCCGTTCTGAGCCCGACCACACTCGCACGCGCCCGCGGCACCTCCGAAATATTATTTTGTTAGTTACATAAAAAGGTTCTCGGAATGGGTTGCAACTTGTCGTGCGGTCTTATTATAGTGTAGACAGGCCGCCTGCCAAGTTTCGTCGCATTCGGAGTCCATCTGATAGCCCAACCGTTAAATGTATAGCGGTACCGTTGCCGGTACTTTCGTCGGACGTTTCGGTCTCGGAAACTGCTGCTGGGTTGCACTTCTCTTCTCTCCCCTCAAGCCTAGCCCATCTAAACACAGCCCACCAACCTCTCCCAGGCCTGTCTAACCTCCCCCTCGTTCGGATCCGTCGGATCGCGATCGGAGGGCTTCGAAAGCCCCCAATTCCCCCTAACCTAGCCCCTCCTACCTATAAATGGACACCCCCATGTCCATTTTGGGCAACCCTAGCCCCCTAGACCCTCCACCTACCTCCAGCCGCAGCCAACCTCCCCCCTTCCTCGCATTCCGTGCCACTCCAACCCTGCTCCGCCACTTGGCGCCGCAGCCGGCGCGCCACGGTCCAATCCACGTGCGCCACGTCGCCCCCTGGCCGTCTCCAGCCACTGCCCCGCCGCCATGTGGCATCGCCACCTCACCTCGCTCCTCCCCGCCGCTGAGGCCCGTAGGAGCCCGCAACCGGCCCGCCCCGGGCCGATCCGGGCCCGAGGAGCCCGCAGCCCCGTTCGCCGCCGCTCCCGAGCGCTCTGCTCGTTCTGGATCGAGAGGCCCCCTCCTGCTCGCCCGATCCTACCGCCCTCCGCGCCCTCCGGCGAGCCGCCACCGTCGACCCCGAGACCGACCCTCGTCGCCATGCCCTTCCATCCCTCCTTCTCCCTTGGTTCCATCTCCCTCACCCCGCAGGTCTTTCCTCTCGCAGGTACCCCGCCGCCGCCAGGAACCTCGTCGCCGGCCTCCCATAGCCTAGGGAACGTCGGATCCGGCTGTTCCCTTGCCGGATCTGGATGCCAGCGCTGCCCCATGGCCTCCTCTGGCTTCGCCGGCCCTTGCCGGAGCACTGCCGATGTTGCCTGCTGCCTCCTGTGCGAGGGAAACGAGCCCCTCGCCGGTTCGCTCCCGTTGACCAGCGCCCCTGGCCCATCTTTCCCCGTGGCCTGCCAGCCCCTCCTCCAAGCCGGCCCATGAGGCCTGGTGAGCAGCCCCGCCCCTGTGCATTGATGGGCCAGCCTCAGTTTCGGCCCGTGTCATTTTTTTTCCTGTTGCCAATTTAGCATTTATCCTATGTTTTACAGTTTTACAGAAAACCCCCTGTTCATCATGCATATAATAACTTTTTAACAGTGCATCATATGTAAAAACTTTATATATGTAAAATGCTTAGAATTTTGTGTAGATTAATAATTTGCCACTTTCATCTATGTTAAATATGTTTAAATTGCTGTTTGCATTAATTTGCACAAATGCCATGTTAAAATGATTTATTTCATAACTAAATAACTGTAGCTCGGTTTTAAATAAACTTTATATGTAAATGGGGTGAAAAAATGCCTAGTTTATCATGGTGCAATTTATGTTGCTGTTTAACAACATTAAAATTGTGTTTAGGGCAGAACAGTACCAAATCCATAATTTGCATATGGGGATTTTCCGAAATTGTTTTTTGTTGTTTCCGGCCTCATTTAAACTTGCCTAGATAGGTAGTTTTCATATGCTTCACCCCTTGCCATGTTTAATAACACTTAATATTGTTGGGTACATAACCGAGAGCGAACTAAATAATTGATGTGGTGTTTCGTCAATATGCAACTCGTTGCATATTGAGCTCCACTTAACTTGTAGTATTGTTTGTTGCACTTTGCCATGCCATGCCTCATTAAACCGGACATGCATCATACTTGGTTGTGCATCATGCCATGTTTATGTGATGGTTATTTACCATGTTGTTTGTTTCTTTCCGGTGTTGCTTCTTAGTTCTGGTAATGTTGCGATTGTGAGGATTCGTTCGACTACGTCCGGTTGTCTTCTTCATGGACTCGTTCTTCTTCCTAGCGGGATTTCAGGCAAGATGACCGCTACCCTGGATCTCACTACTATCATTGCTATGCTAGTTGCTTCGTTCTATTGCTATGCTGCGCTACCTATCACCTGTTTATCAAGCCATCCCAAATTGCCATGAACCTCTAACCTTTGACACCATTCCTAGCAAATCATTGCTTGGCTATGTTACTGCTTTGCTCAGCCCCTCCTATAGCGTTGTTAGTTGCAGGTGAAGTTGAAGATTTCTCCATGGTGGACAGGATTTTGTTGGGATATCACAATATCTCTTATATTATTAATGCATCTATATACTTGGTAAAGGGTGGAAGGCTCGGCCTTATGCCTAGTGTTTTGTTCCACTCTTGCCTCCCTAGTTTCCGTCATACCGGTGTTATGTTCCCGGATTTTGCGTTCCTTACGCGGTCGGGTGATTTATGGGACCCCCTCGACAGTTCGCTTTGAATAAAACTCCTCCAGCAAGGCCCAACATTGGTTTTACCATTTGCCTCACCACCACCTATATTTCCCTTGGGAGTAATTAACCCAAGGGTCATCTTTATTACAGCCCCCTCGGGCCAATGCTTGTCTAAGTGTTGGTCCAAACTAGAGCACCATGCGGGGCCATTCCTTGGCAACTTGGATTACGTCGGTTCCTGTACACTTCGCTTATCCGGTGTTGCCCTGAGAACGAGATATGTGCAGCTCCTATCGGGATTGTCGGCGCATCGGGCGGTCTTGCTGGTCTTGTTTTACCATTGTCGAAATGTCTTGTAAATCGGGATTCCGAGTCTGATCGGGTCTTCCTGGGAGGAGGTATATCCTTCATTGATCGTGAGAGCTTGTCATGGGCTAAGTTGGGACACCCCTGCAGGGTATAATCTTTCGAAAGCCGTGCCTGCGGTTATAGGCAGATGGGAATTTGTTAATGTCCGGTTGTAGATAACTTGACACCAGATCCGAATTAAAACGCATCAACCGTGTGTGTAGCGGTGATGGTCTCTTTTCGGTGGAGTCCGGAAAGTGAACACGGTTTCTGGGTTATGTTTGACGTAAGTAGGAGTTCAGGATCATTTCTTGATCATTGCTAGCTTCACGACCGTTCCGCTTGCTCTCTTCTCGCTCTTATTTGCGTATGTTAGCCACCATACTTGCTTAGTCGCTGCTGCAGCCTCACCACTTTACCCCTTCCTTTCCCTTTAAGCTTTGCTAGTCTTGATACCCATGGTAATGGGATTGCTGAGTCCTCGTGGCTCACAGATTACTACAATAACAGTTGCAGGTACAGGTTTCGCGATGATCATGACGCGAGAGCGATGCTTGCTTGCATTGAGTTCTTCTTCTGCTTCTTCTTCGTTCAGGGGATAGGTTCCAGGTCGGCAGCCTGGGCTAGCAGGGTGGATGTCGTTTGAGTTTCTGTTTGTGTTTCATCCGTAGTCGGATGATGCTCTTATGTATGATGATGTTGTATTCGTGTGACATTGTATGCCTCTTGTATGTATCCCCATCTATTATGTAATGTTGATGTAATGATATCCACCTTGCGAAAGCGTTTCAATATGCGGGTCTATCCTTGGTGGGACCTTCGAGTTCCTTTTGGATAGGGTCGCATATTGGGCGTTACAAGTTGGTCATAAGAGCCTCGACCGACCATAGGAGCCCCCTAGATTGTTGGCCGTTGTTGAGTCTATAAGAAAACTATTTTGAGTCTTAGGATTATATATATCGGAGAGTAGGATTCTTTTTACTCCTCAGTCCCTTCGTCGCTCTGGTGAGGACTCTTGACGTAGATGTTTTGTCTTTCCTCTCCTCAAATTTCACTAAAAAAAATTGAGGATCACGCGGGTATCTTGGAATCGTTCCGATGGTTTTGTGATGAGAACATTGTTCTTGGTGCCTCCTGTCTATTATATGGCATTGACCCGGGGAGTTGAGCTCCGAGGTGTTGTCGTCACAATTTTATCGTTGCAGTTCTGGAATACCTGAGTTTTGCCGACATCGAAAATCTCTTTTATGCAGTTGTTGGTGAGATAACCTCGACGTCACCTAGTACTGGGGAGTTCGGGAGTATTGCCATAACTCGTATAACGGATGCTTTTCGAAGGTTGAGGTACACGATTTCAAGAAGGTTTCTTGGTTATGTGTTGACGGATGGATACAACTTGGATGTAGGTATTGTTAGTTTGGGTGAGGTATATTGCTTCCCATGTATCCCCAACACCAGATTGCATAACCAGAAAGTTTCGGGAGTTTTATAGGTGGGAATTCAAGTAGTTCCTAGAATATCTTTCCGACAGATGCATGATATGGGATTGGGTAAATCTCTATCATATGTATTTGTTCCGGCTTATTCTGCAAGCCAAATCCTTGGTTTTGTTTTATTTGTGGTATTCGAGTTGCTTCGAAGTCAAATGTTGAATCCATACCTTTCATAAACTGTGTTCTCATATTGCTATGTGAATACTAATCCTTCTTGATCACCGAGGTCGTCATGTTAATTCTTTTCCAACCGGCGTGCTTCTCTTCAAGTGGATCCAATCATATCAATATTTGCAAGATCAATTATAAGTTTTCTAAACGGTGTTTGTTTCATCTGTCCCCAAGTTGCCTTTGTTTTCCCGCCCTCCCACCCTTTTTCTTCAAGGACTCATATATGTTAATCAAGTATCCATTTATTCATGTGAAGTCTCTTCACTCTTTTCAATCCTTGTTCTGATCCGGTGATCCCTCGTGAAGTTACTAACGGAGCTTCAAGTTCATCATTCTTCGTCTCTTTTCTTCTCCCGTGGATTAATTTCAAGTTTCGGTGTTGATCATATCTCTTCCTTTTGTTTCACATATCTTCCCATGTGAATTTCTTATCCAAGGCTCTCTTATTTATCCGCCTCTCCCAGTTCATATCCGGAGTGTTGAAGATATCTCGGAAGATTCGTGTTTCCATTCAAGCCATGTAATTCAACCGGTGCAATCCCCCCTTTCAATCTAATTCAACCGGTGTTTCTTTTGAGTGGGCCCTAACCCACAGGTCTTTTCCCAGGATTTTACCTGACTCTTCGAATTATCAGGAGCGATTCTCAAATTCATTTCTAAGTTTGACGTAAGAATGAATTCTCATCAATCATATTCCTTCTCCAAGTTCGCTTTCAAATTATTTTTCATCGTTGGTTCAACCTTTCCAATTTTCATTCCGGAGTGCCTCAACAATTGTCATGGTGGTTCTCATCATCATTCTCAACATGTGAAGACGAAAGAAGAGTTTCTCTTAAATCTTGGTCCATTCTCTTGAAGATTCATGGTTCTAGCTTCATGCCATCCTCATAATTGTTTTTGATTGTGGATATTCTTTTCACCCATCCGGAGCATTTCATGAGTTGTTTCCATTTCTTTCCTCCGAAGACCATCAGGTCATAATTCCTCATTCTCAACCTTCAACTCTCGTTAGCCAAATCTTAACGGTGCATCACTCAAGTATTCTCTAATCAGCTCGTGATCTCTTTGTTCTCTTGGATCAAATTCCTTAGGTATCTTCATTCGTTCTCTAATTCTTACCGGTGATTCACCCCTTTACTTCGTTCGTTTTCAATTCTTATGATGGTTCGTTCAAGATTTCTCTTCCTTCGTTATCGAATCAATTCACTCGTTCTTTTGTTGTTTCAATCCTTCTGGTGGTCGTTCAAGACCTTCTCAAGTTTGCGCTATATCTCTTTTAATTATTTCTACGAAAATAAGTAGTATGCCAAATCCATTGCTTGCCATCAATTTAATTGGTGAAGGATGAGCATAATGTAATTCTTATTCTTGTTTCATCGAGTAAATTCAATTCCTTATTCCGGAGGTTCATAAAAATTCTTGATTTCATTTGTTCATCTTTTCTTTTTCGGAGTTCCAAGTTTTCCGCATTGTCTCGTCGCGAAGCTCCATCTAAATCATCGCAAGGATTCACCTTGTGTTTTCAACTTCTCTTTCTTTCTATCATCCTTTCATTACCGGAGTTCTTCATGGAAGATCTACATGATGGTTCATCAAGGATTTCTTTCATTCTCATTTTGTTCTTCAAGATTTCTCTCAGAGTTAAGATCCGCCAGGCTATACTCAAAATTAAACATGGTGCTCAACACATGTTTTGTTTTGAGGAGCTCAAGTATTCTTCTCCTTGCATTTTGAAGTGCAATTCCTTCTACCTTATCTTTTGAGTGGTGTTATGTCACTCTTGACAATTTCCTTCATGTTTCATGATTCATATGTTGTCAAGAATGAGGTATTTTAAATCCATCATTTTATCTTCGTTCAAGAGATCTTTTCGACCAATCAACTTCTTTGTTGCAGTTATCTTGGGTTATATTTAACCTAAAGCCTTCCCTAAGGAATGTTGCTATTGTGGTGCTTATCAATGATCCAAGTTTTTCTCCTAACCTCTCGGTGAAAGGAGTTGTCATCTCCATGTTGACCTCAATCCAATCTATTGTTTCCGTTAGTGGCAAAATTTCGCCTCAATTTTGAGAAGTTTTCCATAAGCCCACTACAAACTTGTGTTTTTCGTTGTTGATTTTCCAACAACTCCGTTCAATCCTTGTTTGCAAGGATGTTTTCCAAGTTCATTTGTGGCAGAAGATTTCATTTTCTTCTCCGTCCCTATATCCCAACAATCTAACTTCTATTCTTTCGTCCCGAAGGCATTGTGATGTTGCTCTCTTCACCCATCATCTCGTTTTGTCAAGATCATGTCATTTTCGTGCTTATCCATTTAACCGGAGTGTTGTGTTCTCATTCAAGTTCTTTCATCTTGTCAAGTTTTGCCTCTCTTTCCAACATGAGTGCTGTCTGAAATCCTTCTTACCCATTATGCCATTCTTTCAATAGTTCCGGAGGTAGTGTGTTGTTCATTTCATCAACTTCCCATCTTCTCAAGTTCATGTTCTATTCCTTCCATGTTCAACCGGAGTGCTGCCCAAATTATATCAATCTTATTCCTTCTCCATCTAGTTTTAACCGGAGTGGTTTCAATATCTATCTTATCACTAAACCTACAAGGTTCTCGAATGTTCCTTGTTCCTCTTTTCTAACGGAGTGTTTTCAACTTTGTTCATCTTCGTTGTTTTCTTTCTTCATTTTGCTCAACCTCTCAAGGTTTGTGGTTTCACTCATTGGTCGAAGAAGCAACTTAGTTTTACTGCTTATCTTCCTCTTCCTTTTCCCTCCGGTACCATCCTAGATCTCGGGACGAGATCCTCTCGTAGTGGTGGAGTGTTGTAACGCCCCAGATACAACTTTCCATATTCGTAACTCCAACTCTTGCCTTTTCCGGAGATGCGACATGATATTTCCTTCATGGTTGGGTTTTTGTCTGCTGTTTTGCATTTTGTTCTTGTTATGCATCTCGTCTCATGTCATCATCTGCATTTCATCCGCATGTTTTTCAAAACTTGCATCCATGCGGGTTCCGCCGGTTCTCTCCGTTATCCGTTCATAGCTCGACCACACTCGCACGCGCCCGCGGCACCTCCGAAATATTATTTTGTTAGTGGCATAAAAATGTTCTTGGAATGGGTTGCAACTTGTCGTGCGGTCTTATTATAGTGTAGACAGGCCGCCTGCCAAGTTTCGTCGCATTTGGAGTCCATCTGATAGCCCAACCGTTAAATGTATAGCGGTACCGTTGCCGGTACTTTCGTCGGACGTTTCGGTCTCCGAAACTACTGCCGGGTTGCACTTCTCTTCTCTCCCCTCAAGACTAGCCCATCTAAACACAGCCCACCAACCTCTCCCAGTCCTGTCTAACCTCCCCCTCGTTCGGATCCGTTGGATCGCGATCGGAGGGCTTCGAAAGCCCCCAATTCCCCCTAACCTAGCCCCTCCTACCTATAAATGGACACCCCCACGTCCATTTTGGGCAACCCTAGCCCCCTAGACCCTCCACCTACCTCCAGCCGCTGCCAACCTCCCCCTTCCTCGCATTCCGCGCCACTCCAACCCTGCTCCGCCACTTGGCACCGCCGCCGGCGCGCCCCGGTCCAATCCACGCGCGCCACGTCGCCCCCTGGCCGTCTCCAGCCACTGTCCCGCCGGCATGTGGCATCGCCACCTCACCCCGCACCTCCGCGCCGCTGAGGCCCGTAGGAGCCCGCAACCGGCCCGCCCCGGGCCAATCCGGGCCCGAGGAGCCCGCAGCCCCGTTCGCCGCTGCTCCCGAGCGCTTTGCTCGATCTGGATCGAGAGGCCCCCTCCTGCTCGCCCGATCCCGTCGCCCTCCGCGCCCTCTGGCGAGACGCCACCATCGACCCCGAGACCAACCCCCGTCGCCATGCCCCTCCATCCCTCCTTCTCCCTTGGTTCCATCTCCCTCACCCCGCAGGTCTTTCCTCTCGCAGGTACCCCGCAACCGCCGCCAGGAACCTCGTCGCCGGCCTCCCTCAGCCTAGGGAACGTCGGATCCGGCTGTTCCCTCACCGGATCTGGACGTCAGCACCGCCCCATGGCCTCCTCTGGCTTCACCGGCCCTTGCCGGAGCGCTGGTGATGTTGCGTGCTGCCTCCTGTGCGAGGGAAACGAGCCCCTCACCGGTTCGCTCCCGTTGACCAGCGCCCCTGGCCCATCTTTCCCCGTGGCCTGCCAGCCCCTCCTCCGAGCCGGCCCATGAGGCCTGGTGAGCAGCCCCGCCCCTGTGCATTGATGGGACAGCCTCAGTTTCGGCCCGTGTCATTTTTTTTCCTGTTGCCAATTTAGCATTTATCCTATGTTTTACAGTTTTACAGAAAACCCCCTGTTCATCATGCATATAATAACTTTTTAACAGTGCATCATATGTAAAAACTTTATATATGTAAAATGCTTAGAATTTTGTGTAGATTAATAATTTTCCACTTTCATCCATGTTAAATATGTTTAAATTGCTGTTTGCATTAATTTGCACAAATGCCATGTTAAAATGATTTATTTCATAACTAAATAACCGTAGCTCGGTTTTAAATAAACTTTATATGTAAATGGGGTGAAAAAATGCCTAGTTTAACATGGTGCACTTTATGTTGCTGTTTAACAACATTAAAATTGTGTTTAGGGAAGAACAGTACCAAATCCATAATTTGCATATGGGTATTTTCCGAAATTGTTTTTTGTTGTTTCCGGCCTCATTTAAACTTGCCCAGATAGGTAGTTTTCATATGCTTCACCCCTTGCCATGTTTAATAACATTTAATATTGTTGGGTACATAACCGAGAGCGAACTAAATAATTGATGTGGTGTTTCTTCAATATGCAACTCATTGCTTATGGAGCTCCACTTAACTTGTAGTATTGTTTGTTGCACTTTGCCATGCCATGCCTCATTAAACCGGACATGCATCATACTTGGTTGTGCATCATGCCATGTTTATGTGATGGTTATTTACCATGTTGTTTGTTTCTTTCCGGTGTTGCTTCTTAGTTCCGGTAATGTTGCGATTGTGAGGATTCGTTCGACTACGTCCGGTTATCTTCTTCATGGACTCGTTCTTCTTCCTAGCGGGATTTCAGGCAAGATGACCGCTACCCTGGATCTCACTACTATCATTGCTATGCTAGTTGCTTCGTTCTATTGCTATGCTGCGCTACGTATCACCTGTTTATCAAGCCATCCCAAATTGCCACGAACCTCTAACCTTTGACACCATTCCTAGCAAACCATTGCTTGGCTATGTTACCACTTTGCTCAGCCGCTCTTATAGCGTTGTTAGTTGCAGGTGAAGTTGAAGATTGCTCCATGGTGGACAGGATTTTGTTGGGATATCACAATATCTCTTATATTATTAATGCATCTATATACATGGTAAAGGGTGGAAGGCTCGGCCTTATGCCTAGTGTTTTGTTCCACTCTTGCCGCCCTAGTTTCCGTCATACCGGTGTTATGTTCCCGGATTTTGCGTTCCTTACGCGGTCGGGTGATTTATGGGACCCCCTCGATAGTTCCCTTTGAATAAAACTCCTCCAGCAAGGCCCAACATTAGGTTTACCATTTGCCTCACCACCACCTATATTTCCCTTGGGAGTAATTAACCCAAGGGTCATCTTTATTACAGCCCCCCCGGGCCAATGCTTGTCTAATTGTTGGTCCAAACTAGAGCACCATGCGGGGCCATTCCTTGGCAACTTGGATTACGTTGGTTCCTGTACGCTTCGCTTATCCGGTGTTGCCCTGAGAACGAGATATGTGCAGCTCCTATCGAGATTGTCGGCGCATCGGGCGGTCTTGCTGGTCTTGTTTTACCATTGTCGAAATGTCTTGTAAACCGGGATTCCGAGTCTGATCGGGTCTTCTTGGGAGAAGGTATATCCTTCGTTGATCGCGAGAGCTTGTGATGGGCTAAGTTGGGACACCCCTGCAGGGTATAATCTTTCGAAAGCCGTGCCTGCGGTTATAGGCAGATGGAAATTTGTTAATGTCCGGTTGTAGATAACTTGACACCAGATCCGAATTAAAACGCATCAACAGTGTGTGTAGCCGTGATGGTCTCTTTTCGGCGGAGTCCGGAAAGTGAACACGGTTTCTGGGTTATGTTTGACGTAAGTAGGAGTTCAGGATCACTTCTTGATCATTGCTAGCTTCACGACCGTTCCGCTTGCTCTCTTCTCGCTCTTATTTGCGTATGTTAGCCACCATACTTGCTTAGTCACTGCTGCAGCCTCACCACTTTACCCCTTCCTTTCCCTTTAAGCTTTGCTAGTCTTGATACCCATGGTAATGGGATTGCTGAGTCCTCGTGGCTCATAGATTACTACAACAATAGTTGCAGGTACAATTTTCGCGATGATCATGACGCGAGAGCGATGCTTGCTTGCATTGCGTTCTTCTTCTGCTTCTTCTGTGTTCAGGGGATAGGTTCCAGGTCGGCAGCTTGGGCTAGCAGGGTGGATGTCGTTTGAGTTTCTGTTTGTGTTTCATCCGTAGTCGGATGATGCTCTTATGTATGATGATGTTGTATTTGTGTGACATTGTATGCCTCTTGTATGTATCCCCATCTATTATGTAATGTTGATGTAATGATATCCACCTTGCGAAAGCGTTTCAATATGCGGGTCTATCCTTGGTGGGACCTTCGAGTTCCTTTTGGATAGGGTCGCATATTGGGCGTGACACCAGGTCTACCGAATGGGGGGCTTCCTCGTGATTCATTTTGAATACGATGGAGCCTCCTTGTTGCTCTTCAAGGTCTTCGACGCTGAGGGCCGCCGCCTAGAGTGCTGCCCCATAGGAGGCAGTCAGGACATCACCGTGGCAGGGGCTAGGCCTGCCGTTCGCTTCCCCAACGGCTCCTCCGGCAGCAGTTGTGATGCTTGGGAGTCCGACGACTCTCCCGAGCTCTTCACGACTCCAGAGACGAGCAACGACAGCTACGTGCCCTCGAGCTCGTGCCGCGCCCGGAGCAAGGCTGCAACATTAGGCTGTCACCGCGGCTGATCTGGATGGGGTTGGCGCTGGCCTCCCGTGTCCCATTGTTGATGATGGCGTCCGCCATGGAGGCGCGGGTAGTTAGGGCTCCTTAGGATTCTCATCTTTTGTTCCCTACGAGGAATCGGAAAAAGACACCCTGTGGGGGCTTGTAAAGGATCTGTGATGTATTTTCCTAATGTGATCCTTATTATGAAATTGTGCGAATGCTTGTCCTATCCTGCCTTGGTTCCCCCTTTCTAACCTCGCGAAGGTTTAGCGCTCTACGCTGATAGGTCCCAGTCCCCAGGCAGGCTGCAGCCGTCACTGGTATGCCAGGTCGCAATGCCATGGTCAAGGCCAGGAGGTGAGCGGCCCGAGGTCCAGTAAGAGCCCTTGAGGCGCGATGCTCGGGAGGTCCCCTTTAGCGTGCAAGCAACCACCGAGACGTGAGAAAGGAATGCACGTTGCCGTCACAGAGCCGCATCAAGTGAGGGTTTTGCATTGCAGCGATTAGCTGTTCCAGGTGCGAAACTTATCTTGGTAATATGGAGCGGCTCCCTTGTGTTGCGCCAGACTAGTGCGTCGACAGTTGTGGTGCAGCCAGGCTAGGCCCTCGTGAGCTTTCCCCTTTTCTTCCCCACACTCTCCTTCGTGCTCTATGTCTTCAGGTCCCGTCCCTCGAGCGAGCTCAGCCGCCGCTGGTATGCCAGGTCGCGATGCCGTGATCAAGGCCAGGGGGTGAGGGCTAGAGAGCCAGTAAGAGCTCCTGAGTCGCGATGGTTAGGAGCCCCCCTTTTAATGTGCAAGCGGATCACGTGGGAAAGAGAGAGAGAGAGAGCTCGTGGTGCCGCCCGCCATAGAGCTCAGGAGGTTCCTGTAAATCAGCACGAGGAAAGCACGGGTTGCCATTGTGATCATGGGCCACCATTGGTTGCTTTGAGAGAGAGGTGAGGGCACTGAGGGCCTGGTGAGGTGACGCGTGCGAGGCTGCCGTGGGCCAGAGCTCGACCACTCAGGTTTGTCGACGTTGCAGGGATGGACCCATGTGCAAGCGTCATGCCAGCATGAGTAGCTCCAGTGGTAGATGTCAATCAAACAGGCAATAATCACAGGCATGTTAGGAATGAAAGGCAAATCAGCTTAGGTGAACGCAGAATGGATACATGCCACCAGGTCAGGCCCAAGCAGCTTGGGGATGATGCAGCCCGAGGGGCGCCCCCAGCAAGGTAAAATGAAGACACAAGAAAAAAGGGATACATGCCATAGGGGCGGACCCACACGGCCTGGGAATGATGCAGCCCTGTCGGGGGTAATGGGCCACGGGTAGCCTCACCCGAGCCCCTGAGCCTTTCAACACCTTGGGCTGACTTCACCCCACAAGACTTCAGAATGAAGCACCGCCTTCCGGTGGTTGGCTGGCTCAACGGCCGGCTGCGCAAAGATGGCCGTGCACCAGTAGACGGCTCCAAGACAGGCCGACTCCTAGCAGACGGCCTCCGTAGAGGCCGGCTTCTAGTAGGCAGCCACCCTGCACCCTCAGAGTCTGCGCCCCTCATCAAGAGGAAAAGAGTGGGCGAGGCTATAGTATAGCCCCTCACCCTCGAATCCTAGGTTTGGCATGGCTGTAGTGTCCCGTACAGGCGGAGATCTTCACACGACGCGACACTATTGCCACTTCCCCCTTGACGTCATTCCGGACAGGCGGAGCCCCATTCCCACGATGGCCTATCGGTACGGCCTACGGGCGGCGGGCCCTACCAGGCAGTGAGAGCCCAGAAGACGACGGAGGCCAAACCAGCCGGACCCGAGGGAGGCCGGCTTCCAGCAGGCGGCAGTTCCTCCCTCGAGGCCCGTGCACCATTAGCCAGATGAGACGTGGTGTGGCTACAGTGGTCTCCCACCAGACAGCGGGACTGTAGCCACGCTCCACTGACCAAGCCTGCGTCATTAGCGTCACGGCTACAGTGATCATCCACCAACCAGACCCACAACGGCGGGGGCGGCCTGTCGGCTCCGTACCAGACTAGTTGGTGGGGCCCACCAGGTGGCGGGCCCTAGCGGCCGGCGCAGAAGCCGGCGACCGAAGACACTGATAGCCGGGTCCAGCACCCGGCCAGATTACCATTGTACCCCTAGGGGGTAGGCCTATATAAACCCCCCAGGGCACCCATGCAAAGGGTTCCCAACCTGTTAGAACTAGCCTCCACCCTAGTGGAAGAAGGGAGCTAGCCCTGCCTCCTTCTACCTCCAGCATTCAGCTCGAGGAGCACCATTGTATTCACTAGTGCCTTAGTGATCATGTGGAGACCCCGCAAAGCAGGACTAGGGGTGTTATCTCCTAGGAGAGCCCCAAACCTAGGTAAAGTGTGCCGGCCTTTGTATCTACGCCTCATCCTGCTTCCAGGCACCGGCGACGTTCTACTCGCTCCCACCATGATAAGCCATCCTTTGGCATATGTCGCATCCAACCCCCGACATTTGGCACCCACCATGGGGCGAGGTGCATCGTCGTCCGGAGACCTGCTCTGGACGGGAACCCTGTTTCTACCTGGCGAGTGTAGCCAGCCTAGCATGCCCGACGGCGTTAGCCTCGATGCGCTATACGGCATGGAGATCGCCTACACGGTGAGCTGCCTCGCCGACCTTGTTGGCGGGATCCGCCTCTCTGATGAGCCTGCATCCAACGCGGGCACTGACTGCCCCGAGAGCCGCCTTGTTAGCCTCCTTGACCAGCTTCACATTGCCAGCGAGCCTGCTGTGGACTTGGAGTCTGTTGGCTCCACCGAGCCGATGATCGTCGACTCCGACACGGTGTCGCTTGACACATTCCCCACCAACGTGGTGGTCTACGACGAGCGCCTCCCCATGAGCGCAGTGGCGGGAGCACCGTCACGGAGGTGCTTGTCATCCACAGCAGCGAGCACTCGGACGGAGGCGCTCGAGACCCACTCGATGCGGCGCTGCGAGACTTGTCAGCGCCCATCCCAGGAGACGCAGACGGTGAGATGCTGGAGACACGCCGCGTCCAGCTCGTCGAAAGCGCCAACCGACTGGCCAGCATGCGACGCCTCTCGGAGGCCTACCGGCGCGATATGGACCGAGCCGTCGGCGGCACGCCGGCTCCTGAGGGGCCTAGCCACATCGGCTCAATCCGGCAGCATGGCGCGACCATCGCAAGCGTGTTCGGGACGGATCGTCCCATCTACACCATGCTTGTGGAGAACATCCGAGCATCCTAGGCGGTGACAGATGAGCTGGACAAGTACGAGGGCGACGAGCATCACCACATGACGGAGCGCATCCAGCAGCTCCTTGACACGGCCGCCGAGCAGCATGAAGCCGGCTGCCATGCCAAAGCTCTAGTCTGGCGGAACGACGAACCGCCTCCTCGACAGGATCATGGCGCGACATCTCGGACGCCGACTAGTAGCGCCCGCGGTAGAAGAGGCGATGAGCCGGTTGCCAAATGCAGTCGGACTCACCTCTCCATCGAGTATGATGCAGACGGCCGTCCCCGATCTGTGGAGCGACAAGGCACCCCACTTCCTCCTCCGCCTCATGGGGAAAGGCATCCTACTAACCCACCTGTCACGCACCCGACACTCGGCGACCGCCTTGGCTGCCGAGAAGGAGTCGGAGAGAATGACGCCCGCCATCGGATTGATCGCCTCAACCGATCCCTGGCGCTAGAAGAAGAAGACGCGTTGGGCCCGCCCTGTTTCGGCCCACAAATCCGAGATGAGCCTTTCCCTTGGGGGTTCACGCTCCCAAGAGATACGCCCAAATACACCGACTCCGTGAAGTCGGAGGACTGGCTGGTCGACTACTCCACGGCTGTCAGCATAGCGAATGGCAACAAGAGCGTTGTTGTGAAGTACGTCTCGCTCATGCTCCAAGGCACAGCCCGGACGTGGCTTAACATCCTAAAGCTCTGCAGCATCAATAGCTGGGTTGACTTCACTGAAGCCTTCATCTGCAACTTCAGCAGCACGTACAAGCGGCTTCTCAAGCCCCGTCAGCTCTCCTTGTGCGTCCAAGGGCCCAGCGAATCGACTCGCGACTATCTCATGCGCTGGCCTGAGCTGCACAACTCCTGCGAAGGCGTGCACGAGGTGCAGGCCATCGAGTACTTCACCGCCAGGTGCCAAGAGGGCACCCTCCTCAAGCATCGGCTTCTCTACGACGAGCCAGCAACGCTCAACAAACTGCAGATCATCACCAACAAATACGCCACGGCCGACTCCTTCACGAAGGCGGAGATACAAGTCAACGCAACCGGCAAGGTAGCCCCACAGACTCCAAGGACTCCAGCTGGTGACACCAGTCGGCGACAGCAACCAAGCGACAACAAGCGCAAGGCCATGCAGCTAGCTTCCACCAGCCGGCAGGTGGCGACAGTCGAGGACCAGCTGCCGGAAGTCCAGCCTATGCCAAGCGTCAGAAGGGCGGCAAGCCCAATTGGTTGCCAGCCTTTTCGTACGAACACACTCTTGATGCACCCTGCAAGTTCCATAGTGACGCAAAGCCGTACAACCACACCACTCGGAAGTGCCGTTGGCTCACAAGAATCGCCAAGGGAGATGGACTCCTGCCTCCTTCGCCTGCCGGCCCGCCGCCTCCTCCACCTCAGTAGTCGGCGGTTCAGCCAGTCGGTGCCATACAAGATGAGTATCCAGAGGAGCATGGAGCCTACGTTGTGTTCACCAGTGTGGCCGATGACAGACGCATCAGACGGCAGCAATAGCAAGAAGTACATGCAGTGGCGTCAGATACTCCAGAGATCATGCATTGGTCTGAGAAGCCCATCAGTTGGAGCAGGGCTGACCACCCGGAGGTGATGCCCTCTCTTGGTTCTTATGCCCTGGTCTTAGATGCCACCTTCACAACAGAGAGGCGGGCAGCTCGTTTCTCCCGAGTCCTGTTAGATGGCGGCAACAGCAGCAACGTCATGTACCGTGACACAATTGAGAAATTGGGAATCAAGCAGAAGCAGCTTCACCCAAGCCGCACTGTATTCCATGGCATAGTCCCTGGTCTTTCCTGCTCACCAATCGGCAAGACCTAGATTGATGTTCTCTTCGAGGACAAAAATCACTTCCACCGAGAGCCAGTCTGGTTTGAGGTGGTGGATCTTGAGAGCCCTTACCATGTGCTACTGGGCCGGCCAGCTCTGGCCAAGTTCATGGCGGTCCCCCACTATGCTTACCCCAAGATGAAGATGCCGACTACCAAGGGAATCATGACCGTTGTTGGAGACTACAAGTCGTCCGCCTGCGCTACAGACAACAGCCAGTTGGCCCCGTCCCTTGTGATTGCAGCTGAAAAGCGGCTCCTTAACCGGGTTGTGGCGATGGCAGGCAAGCAGCCGGAAATGTCACCCACCCCTAAGGAGTCAGAAGTTGAGGGCTCGTTCAAGCCGACAAAAGAAACAAAGAAGATACCCTTGGATCCGGAGCTCCCGGAGAGGCACGCAGTCATAGGCGCAAACCTTGACAGCAAATAGGAAAGCGAGCTCGTCGATTTCCTCCGTGAGAATCGGGACATCTTTGCATGGTCTCCCAAAGACATGTCAGGTGTTCCGAGGGATTTCGCCGAGCACAAGCTACATGTCTGACCTGACGCCAAGCCGGTCAGGCAGCCCTTGCGCCGCCTATAAGAAGAAAAGAGAAGAGTTGTCGGAGAAGAAATAGCCCGGCTTCTAGCTGCCGACTTTATCACGAAAGTATTTTTCCCAGAACGGCTGGCCAATCGAGTTCTTGTGCTAAAGAAGAATAAGCAGTGGCACATGTGTATTGATTATACCAGCCTCAACAAAGCTTGCCCCAAAGATCCCTTTGCTTTGCCAAGAATCGACCAAGTGATAGACTCCACAGCCGGATGCGAGCTATTGAGTTTCCTGGATGCATACTCAGGGTACCATCAGATCAAGCTAAACCCGGCCGACAGGCTGAAGACCGCCTTCATCACGCCATTATGAGCCTTCTGCTACCTGACCATGATGTTCGGGCTTGCGAAATGCCGGCGCCACGTTTCAGCATTGCATGCAGAAGTGTCTCCTCAAGCTACTCGGCAGAAACGCCCACGTCTACGTGGATGATGTGGTGGTGAAGACGGAGAAGCGTGGCATGCTGCTGGAACACCTCAAGGAGACATTTGAGAACCTGCACCAATTTCAGATCAAGCTCAACCCGGAGAAATGCGTCTTCGGAGTACCAGCCGGCCAGCTTCTTGGCTTCCTGGTCTCATAGCGCGGCATAGAGTGCAACCCTTTGAAGATCAAGGCCATTGAGAAGATGGAGGTGCCCACCCGACTACTGGACGTGTAGAAGTTCACCGGCCGCCTGGCATCAATCAGCCGTTTCATCAGTCGGCTGGGCGAGAAGGCTCTTCCCCTGTATCAACTCATGAAGAAGACCACTTTTTTCAAGTGGAATTACAAGGCGGACGAAGCTTTCCGACAGCTTAAGAAGATGTTGACCACCCCGCCTATCCTGGCGGCTCCGACTGATAAGGAGCCCATGCACCTCTACATCGCCGCCACCAGTCGGGTGGTCAGCACAGTCATAGTAGTGGAGCACAAGGAGGAAGGCAGAGCACTGCCGGTTCAGAGGCCGGTGTATTACCTGAGTGAAGTGTTGTCCGCCTCCAAGCAAAACTACCCCCACTATTAGAAAATGTGCTATGGTGTGCACTTTGCCGCCAAGAAGCTAAAGCCTTACTTCCAAGAGAACCCAATTACTGTTGTCTGCACTGCTCTGCTTGCTGAGATCATTGAAAGCCGAGATGCTTCAAGCCGAGTGGCCAAATGGGCCATATATCTGCCCCCCTACACCATCTACTACCAGCCTCGCACCGCCATCAAGTCACAAGCACTGGCCGACTTCCTCGTCGACTGGGCCGAGACCCAGTACATGCCGCTAGCGCCAGACTCCACCCATTTGGCGGATGCACTTTGATGGTTCAAAGAGGCGCACCGGTTTGGGAGCCGACATCGTCCTCATCTCTCCCAAAGGTGACAAGCTCAGATATGTGCTGCAAATCCACTTCGCCGCCTCCAACAAGGTAGCTGAATACGAGGCACTCATACACGGGCTCCGGCTTGCCAAGGAACTCGGCATTCACCGGATCCTGTGCTATGGTGACTCTGACTTGGTGGTCTAGTAGTCGTCAGGCGACTGGGATGCCATGGATGAAAATATGGCAAGCTACCGCTTCCTCGTACAACAACTTAGTGGATACTTTGACGGGTGCGAGTTCCTCCATGTGCTAAGAAATGACAACAAGCAAGTAGATGCCCTGGCACGGATTGGCTCCACCCGGCAAGCAATACCAGCCGGCATCGCCCTACATCGCCTCCTCAAGCCGTTTGTCAAGTCATCACCAGAGTCCGACTCCATCTCCGTGCCGGCCCCTCCTAAAGTATTCGGATCTGACTTGAGGGCCCCAGAAGCCGGCACCGGGACTTCAGCAGGCGGCCCGGGGACTGCTGCCGTCGCACCCGGCTCGGGGATTTCAGAGCCTAGCCTGGGGACTTCTTCAACTCAGGAGGCGGCAGCAAACTCCAACCCACTGCCTACCAGCCCAACCGCCCTTATACAAGTTGCAGTCGTGGCAGTCGAAGAAATAGCAGCACCTTAATGGGCTCAACCCATCCTCAACTTTCTGGTGAACAAAGAGCTGCCGACTGATGAGATCCTGGCCCAACAAGTGCAACGGCGGGCGGCAGCGTACACCATCATCAACAAAGAACTGGTGCGGCGCAGTGTCACTGCTGTGTACCAGCGCTGCGTGGGGCCGGACCAGGGTCAAGCAATCCTCAAAGATATCCACCAAGGCGAATGTGGTCACCACGCGGCTTCAAGATCACTTGTGGCCAAAGCTTTCTGCCATGGTTTCTTCTGGCCGACTGCTCTAGAAGACGCCAAGGAGTTGGTCCAGAAGTGTAAAGGGTGCCAGAAGTTCCGTTCCAAGCCACACCTGCCGGCTTATGTGCTCAAGACCATTCCCATCGCCTGGCCCTTTGTCGTCTGGGGGCTGGACATGGTGGGGACATTCAAGACGGCTCGCGGTGGCATGACTCATTTGCTTGTCGCTGTGGTCAAGTTCACCAAGTGGATAGAAGCAAAGCCAATTAAGAAGCTGAAAGGGCCGATTGTTGTGACTTTCATCGCCGACATCACCACTCGGTATGTCATACCACACAGCATCATCACCGACAACGGCACAAACTTCACCAAAGGAGCCTTGGCCCGTTTCTGCGTGACGCAGGGCATTCGACTGGACTTAGCGTCCGTTGCCCATCCGCAGTTAAACGGCCAAGTAGAGCGAGCAAACGACCTCATTTTGTCCGGCATCAAGCCCCGACTAGTCGAGTCTCTAGAGCGTTCGGCCGGTTGCTAGCTCGATGAGCTACCGGCCGTCCTCTGGAGCCTGCGCACGACTCCGAACAAGTCAATCGGCTTCACGCCCTTCTTCCTCGTCTACGGTGTCGAGGCCGTCATCCCGACGGACATAGAATTTGACTCCCCACGAGTCACCATGTACACCGAGGAGGAGGCCAAAGAAGCGCGAGAGGACGGTGTCGATCTGCTGGAACAGGGTAGGCTGTTGGCACTCAGCCGGTCCGCCATCTACTAGCAGAGTTTGCGTCGATAATACAACTGCAAAGTCAAGCCAAGATCCTTCCAAGAGGGAGACCTTGTGCTCCGGCTGATCGAGCGAACAACCGGCCAACACAAGCCCTCGGCACCTTGGGAAGGCCCTTTTATTGTCAGCAAAGTGCTGGACAACGGTTCCTACTACATGATCGACGCTCAGAAGCCCAGAGCATGCAAAAGAGATGACTCAGGCAAGGAGACAAAGAGGCCAAGGAACACAAACCTCCTCCGAAGATTTTACAGTTGAAAGCAGTATGTATCATGCTACCTTTTTGTATTAAGTACGAAGACTGCGGGTCCCCCGAGAAGAGCTCGGGGGCTACCCTCTTTTATCTATATGATAAGTGTTATTCCTGTGAATGTGTTGTTTTACTATTCTGCCTAGCACCGGGTTCGACCAGTCGGCCCGAAGGCTCGCCGCCTTCTGCTATATGCCGTCTCCTGCAGTCGGACAAGTAGTGTGTCGGCACCAAAAAACTCCTCCTGTCAGAAGCCGCAGCTTGCAGAGTGACTGTACAGTGGGCAGGGGTTGCAAAGCAGTGCCCACATGAAAAATGGCTAAGGAAAAATATGCATATAGCCGGGGCCGGCATCCCGCCTCTTCGACCGGCTGCCGAGCAGCCGGCTGGCCGGCTTCTTCTTACCTTGCCGACACTCCAAACGGCTAAGTACTTGCCCTCCCACAAGTAGCTATGTACTCAACCCAGTCGTAGTCTGTAGAGCGGCTGTTTGGCTGGCAAGAGGGTAGCCAAGGGAGGGCGGCAAAGGAAAAAGAAAGGAGCAGAAAGCAAGAAAAGTCAGAAGTTGGCAAGCAAAACATAATTTGCGACAAAGGATATTTACATAGAAAAAGGCCCATTGGCCAGCATTCAACAGAGTTTGATATACACCCTGTGAGTGGAATTGTGCAAATGTAATCAAAGTTTGTCGAGACTAACAAGCAGAAAAATAAAGACAACATCCTAAGGAGCGGCAGAGGGTTCCGGCTGGACGATGGAGCCGGCGGCGCCGGTTGGGGCAGCAGAGCATTTCGGCTGGATGGCGGAGTCGGTGGCACCGTTCGGAGCAGCGGACGACTGGACGAAAGAGTCGGCGGTGCTGGTCGGTGGAGCGGGCGGCTGGTCGATCTCCGCCTGGTCGCCTCCAGCAGCAGTCGGCACACTTGAGCGTGGATCGCTACTCGAGGCGCGGTCAGGTTGAGGCTGGCCATCTTCTCTGACCTCTGGCACGTCCTCCGGCTCCTCCCCTTTATCGCTTGAGTCAATCACCTCGGCCGAGTCTTCACTATCTTTTGGGTTCAGCCCGAACCACTCTAGCGGCGCCTCGGTGCCTTCGTCAACCAGCTCCCAGATGAAGACGCTGGTGTCAGTGTAGTCAGCGATCGCCGCCGCCCGCTTGACAAGGTCATCCTCCACTGCCACCAGCTCCGCCTACCCTCTAGCCGAAGCATGGTCAGCTGGGCTAGATCTAGCCTAGGGTACCATGCCTTGACGAATTCCAGAGCACGGTGTGCTCCAGCCCGGGACGAGGAACCCTTCCAGGCCTCTAGGCGGCCGGCCGCCACCTCTAGCCAGTCGGCAGTCCGACTGGGAGTGTGCGGAGCTGACATGCCTGGCCAGAGGGCGGAGATCGCCTGGGCCCCGACGCGTTGAAGACGGTGTAGCATATGGTGAGCCGGCCGAAGGCGGGCCTAGATGCTGAGGAGCTGCTCGTTGAAGGTCCAGGGGGCGTCGGCAGCAATCTGCACGCCTTCCGCCCTCCACTCCTGGCGATAAGCCTCGATGGCCTAGATCACGGCGACGAAGTGGCCTGGGAAGAAATCTGTTTGGGTGAAGGGCAAGACAGCCAGAAGTTAGAAGCCAGCAGTCGTCCCGAATAAAGGCAGACGATTCAAAGAAAGGAGAAACAAGAAGTTTACCGTCGACCATGTCCTCGATGTTGCCAAAGCCGGCGGTCAGCTGCGCCTCCTTGTCAGCCCAGGCGGAGTGCTCGATCTTGAATTCAGCGAGGAGGTCGGTCTCCTTCGTCTTCGCCTTCTTCTGGGCCATCTTGAGACGCTCCATCTGCTCTTCCAGCTGCATGACCAGTCGGTCACGCTCCTCGGCCAGCTTGCTGCACTCCGCCTCCTTGACACGCAGCACAGTGTTGGCCTCGCCCAGCTACTGCTGCAAGGCGGTGTTGGCTTCTGCGAACAGAGAAGAAGAAAGAACGTCAACATTCAGCAAGGAAGGGATGCAGTTGCCGGGGAGATCCAGCCCGACTACTCAGTAGTCGGTCCAAATCTCAGGGACTACAGCCCGCGGGTGCGCTATCGCGCCCCCGCTGAGAAAGAAGTCATCAGTAAGAAATACAATTACCGAGAAGATCCGGCCCGACTGCTCAGCAGTCGGCCCGAATCTCGGGGACTACAGCCTGCGGGTGCGCCAGCGCGCCCCCGTAGAGAAAGGAAGCCAATACTTACTCCGGCTCTCAGACAAGTTGGCGGTCTGCTTCTCCAGCTCCCGGACTCCAGAGTTGAAGGTGGCCGCGTGCAGGTTATGGTAATCTTGCAATAAGGATGTCAGATGGAGTTAGCACTTAGTACTCACAAGTTAAAGTTCCGGGTCGCCTGCTCAGCAGCCGACCCGAAACTTGGGGACTACACCCTCTGGGTGCGCTGGCGCGCCCCCACCAAGAAATAAGAAGATCAAAAATAAAGAAGAGAGAAGCTTACTCGGATGGTTGCTTGCGAGTTCAGAAATGCCTCGTTGCACTGCTTGAGGGCGTCGTCCTCAGCCCGGAGCTTGGCTTGGACGTCGAGGGCCGCCTGGTTCAAGGCTCCCGTCCCGCGTCCGCGCACCCAGCCAGAGGGCGCGGCGCTGGACGCCTCAATGTCCGGGACCGACGAGATCGCGGCGCCAGCCTCCAGTGGTCGCGGCACCGAGAATGCCTTCGCAAGACGGCGGTGCACGGGACCGTTACCACCTCGTTCCCGGCTGGTGGCGCCGGCGGGGCGGCTGGCTACCTGTCTTGTGTTCCATTGGGCAGCGGTGGCGGAGGCGCGATGACGTCCGGCATGGCAACGTCCCTGCCCTCCCTCTCCATGACCGGCTGCTCGTCGCCGGCTCCCCAAGTTGTTGCCAAAAACTCTGGCAGAGGTGGCGCAAAATTCAGGGGAGTCACGAGCAGCGGCTCTTGGCGGCACGCGGCCTCCGCAAGCCGCTCCTTCGCCACAGCGTCAGCCTCCGCCTGCGCCAGCTTCCTCAGCGCGGACGCCTCCGCCTTGTCAGCCTCCACCTTCTCCAGGCGGGCGGCTTCCTGCTCCTCGCGCACCTCCCGCGCGTTTCGCTCATGCGCCTCCCAGAGGTCGGCGGCCGGATCGATTCGCCGGGTGGTGGTGGAGGTCTTCGCCAACCTAATGACTGACGCGGCAGCCAACTTGTTGAGGATGAGCAGGGCCCTGAGATAAGAGAGCAAAACAAAGAAGTTTTTTTAGGCCAGATCACCAAGAGAGGGGAAGCGTAAGAGAAATACATGCGCCGACACCATGGGCGGCGCCTTCGGCTGCCTCTGGAACTTGGCCACCTTCGCCGCAGCCTCTTTCCGCCTGGTCCCCGTGGCCGGATTCTTGGGCTTCTTCGGCACGCTACCGAACAGGGCGACGCCCTGTTTCCGCTTGCGCTTGCCGCCTCGAGCAGACGGCCCAGCGGAGGGGCCCGCGCCTATGTTGGCGGTGCTCCGGGCAGGGTGCAGCTCGTCTTCCTCATCGTCATCGTCGGGCCAGGTATCCTCGCCGCCTCCTTCCTCGGAGCCACCTGCTCCATCGCCACTGCCTATGGCGTCGTCCTCCAAGGCGGCCGCCCCCAAGTCAGGGTCGTCCTCGTCGCTCACCCCCCGGTCCGGATGGTAGTCACCACCCGACCCCATGATGGTGGTCGTCGCCGAGGACATGTAGATCTGAGCTCCAAAGAAGGAACAACTTCATAACAAGATCAAGATTAAAGCAAGAACCAAAAAGAAGAGACTAAGAGACTTACGGCAGATGGCGGGTTGTCGCGGGAGTACGGCTGCTTCCCGAACCGCTAGGACCCCTCCAGCACCTTGAGGTCGGAGATCTCGTTCACCATCTGGGCCACCTCGGTAGTCGGCATCTCCTTCGTGCACATCCGGCTCGGGTCGCGGTGCCCGCTCATCCGACAGATCAGATGAGGAGAGCCTTGGAGCGGGAGAACCCGGCGCTCGATGAAGGCGATCAACAGGTCGGACGCCACAAGGCCCTCCGCCTCCGTCAGCACCTGGAGCCGACTGATGGCGGCAGCCGTGTCAGTCGACATGGGCTTCGACTTATAGCCCCAGTTGGGTAGAGTCCCAATAGGGGGGCTGGCCTCATAGGGTGGCAAGTTGATGAAGTCGACTGCCGGGTCAACATTCTCCATGTAGAAGTAAGATTGCTTCCACAGTTTCACCGACTATGACAACTTGATGACCGGGAAGGCATTCTTCTTCGACGGTCGGCGAACGGTGACGAATGCGCCGCACTCGGCCGCCGTCTCCTTGGCGGAGGTGCCCAGTTTGGCATAGAAGAAAGCTCCCCATAGCTCGATGGTGGGGAGGATGCCGAGGTAGCCCTTGCATGCCGTGATGAAGGCGTACAGCAGCATCATGGTGTTGGGTGTCAGGTGGTGCGGCTGGATGTGGTTGAAGTCCATGAACGAGCAGAGGAACCCGCTCACCGGGAGGCCGAAGCCACGGAGGAAATGCGAGCGGAAGACGACCCGCTCGTTCCCCTGCGGCGCCGGTGAAATCTCCTCCTGCGGTGGCACCCGCACCTTGACGAAGGCCGTGTTGGGCATCCGCGCATGGCCCGGAGGAAGGTGAGGTGATCCTCGATCACTATCGAGCCGTCCCATTCTCCGCCCTTCTCGCCCGCCATGGCGTCCGAGCGGAGCTGCAGGGTGCGGAGGAGCTTGACGACGGCGGGCTGAGGCAGCGCTACGGCAGGCACTGAGCAGCAGCATCAAAGAGAAAGGAGGAAGAAAGAGTGGGGAGGAGGACGCGCATGCTCCACCACTTCCCTACCTCCCCCTACTTATAGCCCTCGGGCTGCGAAGCCGAGGGGGCGGGACGTGGGATCAAGGGATTAACTACGCCCACGAACCCACGAACCCCGATTACTATGCAGACTTACTGTGCAGTAACTCTTGCAGGAATTGCATTCGCCCTCCTCGGCCGTAACGGATCCGCTCGCATGCCGAGGCCAAGTAGTGACAGGCCTGGCCCGCTGTCACGTCCCATCGAGAGCGTGGGGCGGCAGGCTGGCCAGGCTGACGTACGTTGCGTGGCATGCTCATGGCGGGCGGCAGGCCTGGGGAAGCTTAGCAGGCACGCCATCTGTTTCCCGCCTTGGTATTAGAAATCGGCGGATGAGCCCGCCTTGTCAAAACGGTTCCGGCAGCCGGTGTGTCACCAGGCGGGCTGAGTGTTCATTCCAAGCACGGCAAGAGGGGAAGCTGCTGAGACTCCACGGCCTGTCAACCGTGATGCCACACCAGCTAACGGGACTACTATCGGAGTAATGGGCTACGGGTAGCCTCACCCGAGCCCCTTAGCCTTTCAAGACCTTGGGCCGACTTCGCCCCACAAGACTACAGAATGAAGCACCGCCTTCTGGTGGCCGGCTGGCTCAACGGCCGGCTGCCCGAAGACGGCTGTGCACGAGCAGACGGCTCCAAGACAGGCCGACTCCTAGAAGACGACCTTCGTATAGGCCGGCTTCTAGTAGGCGGCCACCCTACGACCTTAGAGTGTGCGCCCCTCATCAAGATGACAAGACTGGGCGAGGCTACAATATAGCCCCTCTCCCTCGAATCCTGGGTTTGGCATGGCTAGAGTGTCCCGTACAGGTGGACATCTTTGCACGACGCGACACTGTTGCCACTTCCCCCTTGACGTCATTCCGGACAAGTGGAGCCCTGTTCCCACGACGGCCTGTCGGTACGGCCTGCAGGCGGCGGGCCCTACCAGGCAGTGAGAGCCCGGAAGACGGTGGAGCCAGACCAGCCGGACCCGAGGGAGGACGGCTTCCAGCAGGCGGCCAGTTCCTCCCTCGAGACCCGTGCACCATTAGCCAGATGAGATGTAGTGTGGCTACAGTGGTCTCCCATCAGACAGCGGGACTGTAGCCCCGCTCCACTGACCAAGCCTGCGTCATTAGCGTCACGGCTACAGTGATCAGCCACCAACCAGACCCGCCAGCGGCGGGTGCGGCATGTTGGCTTCGTACCAGACTAGTCGGGCCGGCGGAGAAGCTGGCGACCGAAGACACTGACAGCCAGGTCCAGCACCAGGCCAGATTACCATTGTACCCCTGGGGGGTAGGCTTATATAAACCCCCCAGGGCACCCATGCAATGGGTTCCCAACCTGTTAGAACTAGCGTCCACCCTAGAGGAAGAAGGGAGCTAGCCCTGCCTCCTTCTGCCTCTAGCATACAGCTTGAGGAGCACCATTGTATTCACTAGTGCCTTAGTGATCATGCGGAGACCCCGCAGAGCAGGACTAGGGGTGTTATCTCTTAGGAGAGCCCCGAACCTGGGTAAAGTGCGCCAGCGTTCGTCTTTACGCCTCATCCCGCTTCCAGGCACTGGCGACGTTCTACTCGCTCCCACCATGATAAGCCATCCTTTGGCATATGTCGCATCCAACCCCCGACAAGCCCTACGGTCGCTCCCAGCTAAAATGAACTTTAATGATGTCACCTGGTTCCATTGCAGAGGGGGTATTGGAGCAGCTGAAGATGCACGGTGAGGAGGCCAGTCCTCACAAGCCGCAGGAGCCCTAAGCCTAGGGAGGCTCTGCAGGTCCAGGTGGCTCCTCGAGGACCGTGTTCATCTCCGCTAGGACCGCGTGGTGCTTGGCCTCCTAAGCCGCCAGAATGCTCCGCAGGTGATGCTGGAAGGTGGCAGCCGCGTTTGACAGGCCGAAAGGCATGCGAACATAGCTGTGTGGCGGACCCTTGCAGCATCCCACACGCGAAGGCCAGAGGCGCTCCTGAGATGCGGCCCGGTTTAGCCCTGGGACATCGATGCAGACGCGTAGCCCACCATCCTCGCCTGGATGGGGGGCCATGCCAGGCAAGCGGCGGTCGCTGCGCATGGCTCTTGTTTCCTGAAGCTCCTGAGTAGCCTTGGTGATGAACTCCTGAACGTTGAGCTTTCCATGCCCTGAGACCTCCTGAGGGAAACGTGCCACGAAGCACACCTCCAAGTGGTGCCCGAGCGTCTCCCTCGTGATGTTGGCAAGGTCCGAGGCCCTGCAGAATAGAACCCCTGAGCCCTGCCTGAGGAGGGCGCTGGGCGCACATTCCTATGCGATGGAAGGAGGTGCCCCTTGCACGGGCGCTGATCCTGATGCGGCACCTCTTGGGATGAGAATCTCCCGAGGCCTTGAGCTGAGCGGTGTCTTCTTCTTCTTGGGGACTACCTCAGGAGGATCCTCACTCCTGCTGTCTGGGTCCTCGATTGAAGCAGCTTGGAAGGCGCGCTCGAGGGAGCACACTGCATCTCTCTCTTCGCAGGGGACCGTGATGATTCCGCCGCTTCCTGGCAACTTGAGGACATTGTAGCCATGGTGGGTGACCGCCATGAACTTGCCCAGGGCGGGATACCGGAGGATGGCATTGTATGGCAGGTGGATGTGGGCGACATCGACGTCAATGAGCTCGGTGTGGTAGTTATCGTGCTGGCCGAAGGTGACATGGAGGCGGACCTACCCTATCGGAGTGGTGGAACCGTTGGTGACTCCTGAGAAAGGCTTGGTCGGCTGGAGCTGATCGTATGGCACTTGAAGGTGTTCGAACATCTCGATGGATAAGATGTTAAGCCCTACACCGCCATCGATGAGGGTCCTGGTGACTTGCACGTTGCTGATGACTGGGGAACAAAGCATCGGGAGGACGCCAGCAGTAGCTGCGCACTTGAGTTGATCTGCCAAGCTGAAGGTGATAGCACACTTGGACCACCTGAGCGGGCGCGTGGCCTCGAGCTTGGGGAGGACTGCATTCACCTCGCGAGCAAACTGCTTGAAGATGCGCTGAGAGGCTGGGGCCTAAGCTCCGCCCAAGATGCAAGCGATAGCGCGAGGTTCCTAGAAGCCCCCAGCCCCCTCGTTATGGTGATGGTCGTCATTCTTTCTTGGCGGTGGCGGCAGAGGAGGAAGGCCTGCATTCCCCTGCTGGCGGTCCTCGCGATGTTGATCCCTCCAGGCGCCCTCGCAAGGCTGATCCTGCCAACGATCATCGCGAGGTCGGTCACGCCACTCTTGACGAGGGCCATGGTCGTCCCATCATCCTCGACCACGTCCTCCTCCTCGGCCGTAGCCCCGGTCGTTGCGCTCAGGGCGTCGGCCGAAGCGCCCTTCTCGGACGGCCCTGAGCTCCTGGCATTTGGTGTTGTGGGTGTGGAGGTTGTGGTAGGTGCAGAACGGTCGGATGCCATTGGAAGACTCCGGCTGGTCCCAGCCGCGCTTCGTGTCTGGTTCTGCTGCAAGAATGGCTGCTCCTTTGCGCTTCACGTCCTTGGCCTTGGCCTTCTTTTCTTCTTTGTCAGCAGCTGGAAGCTCGAGGAGGGAGAGGCGTCCTTCCTCAGCTCTTGCACACTTGGTCGCCAGGTTGAACAGCTCCAGAGACGTGCACAACTTCTCGTGGATGGTGAGCTCCTCCTTCATCTTGATGTCGCGGACGCCATCAGAGAACGCTGAGATGATGGCCTCATTCGTTACCTTGGGGATCTTGAGGCGGGCGCTGTTGAAGCGCTGGATGTATTTCTGCAGGGTCTCCCCAGGCTGTTGCTTGATGCAGCGCAGGTCACCGCGGACGGAGGGCGGTCGCGAGTGCCCTAGAAGTTGGTGATGAAGCGGTTGCGCATCTCGTCCCAGGTTCAGGAGACAGGTGCGGGCACCATCCTTGAGCGCCATGGGAAACCAGTTTGTCATGACCTTCTTGTCTCCGTTGGCCGCCTTGATGCCTAGCTCGTAGAGCTGCAAGAGCTCCGCGGGGTCGGTGGTGCCATCGTAGTGAGGAGGCAGGTCCAGCTTTAACTTGCCCGGCCAGGCGACGCTACGCAGCTCAGTGATGAAGGTGCGGCAACCTGCTGTGGTCACCGGAGACCTTTGCTGATGCGGAGCTTGCTCTTGATAGTACTCGCGCGCTGCTGCCAGGGGCAGCACACGGTCTTGTCGCGCCGGGACGCGGTCTTGTCATGCTGGTGCAGGGAGCATGGGAGCGCCTTCTTAAGGTCGAGGGATTTCTTGGCAGCTTGTTTCTTGTCGCGCGGGCGCTGGATGCGGAGGGTCACGTCCAGGAGCCACACGCCTTGGAGCCAGGGCGCCGTCTTGGGGGAGAGGTGGCGGAGGCGCTCCCTGAGTTGCATCGCCCATGCCTGACAGAGAGCGAGGCAGCAAGAGGGACGGCGCGGGAGAACCCCCTGCGGCGCTGATGAGCTCGGTGATGCGAGCGAGCCATTATTCATAGAGGATGTCGACGGGGCGGTAGTGCGGGAGCTCACGTGCCAGGAGCAATGCGGCCTGCGCGTCCGTGGGAGCACGACGAGCATGAGATGACGAACCAGTTGGGGTCAGTGACGGAGTGGCGGTGCGGCCTTCCCACCGCACCGAGGGGTGCAGCGAAGATGCTTGCTGCTTGTTCCCCGCCGAGAGGGTGGCGGTGTTGGCGGCAGGCGATGGAGAATGATGAGGAGGCCCGTCGACAGGAGCCGTCTAGGCAACGCGAGCGGCGAGAGCAGCCCGGTGCTCGGCGCGGGCTCGGCGAGCGTCAGCCATGGATGCGAGGAAGCGATGGGACGCAGATCGGCAGAAGGAAGATTTCAGCACACCCCTACCTTGCGTGCCAAATGTCAGATATCGGGTTCCAGCAAAACCCTTAAGGTTCGAACTCTGTGGTGTGCACGAAGATCTCCTCCTACCGAATCTTGCTCTCTGCCTCGCCGTGATCCCTAAGCTAGATGGATGAACAACACAAGAGACACATGATTTATACAGGTTCGAGCCACCGTTGTGGTGTAATACCCCACTCCTGTGTGTGGTAGTGGATTGCCTCTGGCGCTGATGATGAATAGTACAGAGGAAGAACAACCTCACGAGGAGAGGTGTTCTTGGGCCGGCGTGGTGTGCGGATGAACTTAACTTCCTTTCTCTACTATGGTGGCTAGCTCTATTTATAGAAGCCCTGGTCCTCTTCCAAAATATTGAGTGGGAAGGGATCCAACAACGGTCATTTCGAAAGGGGACAGCTAGTACAAGCTATCCTGACTAAAGGTGGTCTTCGCCTGCCAAAGGTGCTGGTGATGACACCGTCTTGGGCTCCATGGTGACTGTCGGCATTCTGGGAATGGGGGTCCCCAGACTTGCCTGCCTGCGGCCTGCAGCATGTCTCACCGGCGGCCCAGTACGGCCCGTCTTCATCAACCCAAGCTCAATACCCTTGCGAGGGGCCAAGCCTCGTGGGGCGGACGGCACAAGGCCTCCTCAGGGGTGGCCTCACCAGGTAGGCTCGCAAGGAGGCGGAGAAATCAAGTCAAGGAGTACCTTGCGAGGTGCTCATGATGCAAGCCATGACGATCAAGACCAGGCGGGCTCCAGGCGGGCGCTAGCCTGCGCAGTGTCCTTGTTTCCTCTTTGGTGCAAAGAGGGAAAGCGCAGGCGCGGAGTACCGAGGCGTCAAGCAAATGTTTCCATATTGGTGCAACGAGACCAAGACCAGCAGAGCGGCAGGACGGAGGTCACCATGGAGCCCAAGACGGCGCCATCACCAGTGCCTTTGGCAGTCGAAGACCACCTTTAGTCAGGGTAGCTTGTACTAGCTGTCCCCTTTTAAAATGGCCGTTGTTGGCTCCCTTCCCGCTCAATATTTGGGAAGAGGACCAGGGCCTCTATAAATAGGGCTAGCCACCATAGTAGAAGGCATCTAGATCTCACCCAGAGCCAGGAGAGACGGATCAATTCCTCTCCAAGGGCACCACCACAAGAACACCCCTCGCGAGGTTGTTCTTCCTGTGTACTGTTCATCATTAGCCCAAGAGGCAATTCACCACACCACACACAGGAGTACGGTATTACACCACAACGGTGGCCCGAACCTGTATAAACCCAGTGTCTCTTGTGTTGTTCATCGTGCTAGCTTATATTCGTGGTGAGGTTTTGGGGCGTGTATCGGTAGGGAGAAGATCTTCGTGCGCACCCCAGAGTGCGAACCTTAAAGGTTTTGCCGGCACCCGATATCCAACATTTGGCGCGCCAGGTAGGGGTGCGCCGAAGCTCTCCCTTCTGTCGACCTTCTCTCCACCAACACCGCGCTCCGCCCTCATGGCGGAGAACACGCCACTGGCTCCAGTGGCCGACGCCAGCGCTGGGGCCAGGGGGCTCCGAGCCTTGGCCCCCGCCTTGCGGCAGGTGCAGTGGCCGCACAAGTTCAAGCCAAAGATGCCACCGTGCTACAACGGTGCGGCGGACCCGCTAGCTTTCCTGCTGTCATACGAAGACGTCGTCCTCAAGGCCGGAGGCGACGACAAGGTCATGGCCAACTGGTTTCCGATGGCCCTCACCGGCGTCCCGCGTGTTTGGCTGCTCCACGTGCCAACAACTTCTGTGGCCTCCTTGGAGGAGCTGCGCAACCTCTTCCTCACCCACTACATTGCGCCGGTGCCCCCGGTCATCGCAGCTCTCCTGGGCGGCTCGGAGGCGCCACCCTTGGGCCACCACGTCAAGCCGTTCGTCCGCCAGATCGGTGCCGCCCTCACGCGGCAGGGAGCTCCTCCGGGTTGGGCGGCACCCAAGGCCGACCTGACCTTCATCTCGGACGATCACCCCGTCAACACTGCCTGCTCGGGTGCGCTCCCAATGCTTTGCATGCCCACCATCTGCCAGGTGGCCATCACCAGGACTCTCATCAACGGCGGCGCCGGCCTCAACGTGCTCTCGGTGGAGGCCTTCAGCCTCCTCCATGTACCGTTGCAACGGCTCCGACCCAGCAAGCCCTTTTCGGGCATCGGAGGCGGTACCTCCAGCTCCCTGGGGCAGATCCGCCTTCCAGTGACCTTCAGCACCCATGACAACTTCTGCACGGACCTGGTCAACTTCGACATCGCGCACATCAGCCTCCCGTACAACTCCATCCTCGGGTACCCTGCCTTGGCCCAGTTCATGGCAGCAACCCATCCGGCCTGCAACCTCATGAATATGCCCGGGAGCAGCGGCGTCCTCACCATAGCTGGAGATACCAAGGATGCTCTGCTGGCACTCAAGCTTGCCCTCAAGCCAGCCGTAGCAGCGCAGCCTGCCGGCACCGACACCTCCAAGGCCAAGGAGGCTGCACCGACCAAGAAGAAGCAGTTATTCACCCAGGACAAGGCGGAGACCAAGCAGGTACCAGTTGATGAGGACGGATCCTCCGGCGCCACCTTCAACATAGGTGCCAATCTCGACCCTGACCAGGAGGAGGCACTGGTGAAATTCCTGCAATCGAACAAGGAGGTGTTCGCGTGGGAACCCAAGCAGCTAGCGGGGGTCCCAAGGCAGGTAATTGAGCATCACCTGAATGTGTGCCCCAATGTATGCCCTGTGAAGCAGAAAGCAAGGCGGCAGTCCACCGAGAAGCAGGCCTTCATCATCCAAGAAACCCGCAAGCTGGAGGCGGCAGGTGTTATTCACGAGGTTCGCTACCCCGAATGGCTGGCAAACCCTATTGTTGTACCGAAAAAGGGAGGAAAGGAGCGCATGTGTGTTGACTTCACCAACCTCAACAAGGCCTGCCCTCAACATCCGTTCCCACTCCCTCGCATCGACCAAATTGTCGACTCCACCGCCGAGTGCGACCTGTTGTGTTTCCTGGATGCATTTTCGGGCTATTATCAAATCAAGATGGCGGTAGAAGACATGGAGAAGACGGATTTCCTAACCCCCTGTGGGGTATACTGCTACACCTACATGTCGTTCGGATTGCGCAACGCGGGGGCAACCTTCCAGCGACTGATGCACATCGCCTTGGGCTGGCAGCTCGGGAGAAACGCTGAGGCTTACATCGACGACATTGTGGTGAAGTCTCGGGAGGCGAAGACCTTGATCTGGGACCTGGAAGAGACCTTCGCGAGCCTCTGTGAAGTGGACCTGTGGCTCAACCCGGAGAAGTGCGTGTTTGGCGTTCCTTCTGGCAAGCTTATGGGCTTCCTCGTGTCCCACAGAGGAATTGAGGCCAACCCAGAGAAGGTCAAGGCAATCGAAGACATGAGTCCGCCGCAAACCCTCAGAGAAATGCAGAAGCTCGCTGGTCGCGTAACTACTTTAGGATGCTTCATCTCCAAGCTGGGGGAGCGCGCCTTCCCTTTATTCAAGCTGAGGAAGAAGAAGGGCCTGTCGGCGTTCTGGGAACGGGGATCCCCAGACTTGCCTGCCTGCGGCCTACGGCGTGGCTCAAGGGGCAGCACAGCGCGGCCCATCTTCATCAGCACGAGCTCAAGACCCTTGCGAGGGGCCAAGCCTCGCGGGGTTGATGACAGGAAGCTTCCTCAGGCACGGCCTCGTCAGGCTGGCTCGCGAGGAGGCGGAGAGATCAAGGCGGGGTACCTCATGAGGTGCCTATGATGCAAGCCATGACGACCAAGGGCGCCAGGCGGGCGCCAGCCCGCTCAGTGTCCTCCTTTCCTCTTTGGTGCAAAGAGAGCAAGCACAGGCGAGAGCATCAAGCAAAGGCATCCGTTTCGGTGCAACAAGACCAAGACCGTCGCAACGGCAGGAAGGAGGTCATTGTGGAGCCCAAGCCGGCGTCACCACCAGAGCCTTTGACAGGCGAGGACCAACTTTAGTCAGGATAAGTGTACTGGATGTTCCCCTTCAAAATGGCCAATTGTTGGCGCCCTTCCCGCTCAATATTTGGGAAGAGGCCCAGGGCCTTTGCCTATAAATAGGACTAGCCACCCACAAGGTAGGACATGGAGAGGGAACTAGCAGAAAGAGCGACTGAACTCCCCCTAGCAGTTCATCGCACTAGCCAAGAATAGACCCTCGCGAGGCTGTTCTTCCTTGTATTGTTCATCATCATCCCAAGAGGGAATCCACCACACCACAAACTAGAGTAGGGTATTACACCACAATGGTGGCCTGAACTGTTATAAACCCTGTGTCTCTTGTGTTGTTCCTTTCATAGCTTAGATCCTAGCGAGGCGGCGAGGTGCAAGTAGGTAGAGGGCGAAATCTCCGCGCGCACCCCAGTGTTCGAATCTAGAGGGTCTGCCGGAACCCAAAATCCGACATTTGGCGCGCCAGGTAGGGGTGCGCCGGAATTCGTCTTCCGCCGCCCTGTTCTTCACCGACCGTCGCATCCATGTCAGACGCTCGTCGGGCCCGCGCCAAGCATCGAGCCGCTCTCGCTTCCCGCGTCGCCCAGACGGCCCCCGTCGGTGGCCGCCCCCGCCGTTCCCCGTCGCCTGCCGTCAACGCCGCCACCGGCCCGGCGGGGAACGAGCAGCAAGATCGTCCCAGCATCCGTCCGTGAGGCGAGACGGCTGCACTACTACTCCCTCACTCGCTCCAGCTGGTTCTTCGTCCCGCGCACTCCGCACGACCATAGAGGCTCGAGCTGCGCTCATCGCGGCAAACGAGCTCCTGCGCTACCGCCCAGTTGACGACGTCTACGAAGAGTGGCTCGACCGCGTCACCGAGCTCGTCCACGCCGCAGGGGGCTCCCCCGCACCGTCCTTCTCGCTGCACCGCGCCCCGCCCCGCGTGGGCAAGGAAGCTCTGAGGGCACCTCAGCCGCCTCCCCCTCAACAAGGCGCCCTGGCCCCAAGGCGCGTGGCCCCTGGGCGGAACCCACTCCGTCCGGCACCAGCGTAGCGAGAGCAGAGTTGCCAAGAGGTCCCTCACCCCCAAGAAGCTGCCCGAGTGCTCCCTGCTCCGGTCCGTCACGACCACGCTCCTGTTCCAGCACGCCAAGACCCCGCACTGCTCCCAGCTGTAGCGCATGGGGACCCGCAAGACGAAGCTCTTCGTCACCAAAGGCCTCCCGTGGCCAAAGCAGGGTGTCGCGCCTTCACCACCGAGCTGTGCAGCGTCACGTGGCCCGGCAAGTTCAAGCCAGACCTGCCTCCCCACTATGACGACACGACCGACCCTGCGGAGATCCTCCAGCTCTACGAGCTGGGCATCGAAGCCGCCAACAGGGACAAGAAGTTCATGTTGTAACACCCACGATGCGGCTATATCTCCCACGTGTCGAAGCACGACTTAGAGGCATAACCGCATGGTGGTTTTGTCGCAAGAAGGGTCATCTTCACACAATCCCATGTAATGAACAAGAATGGGATAAAGAGAGTTGGCTTACAATCGCCACTTCACACAATACATAAATTAAGATCATACATCATTCAAGTACACTCATAGACCGGCTACGGTCAAGTTCAAATGAAAAGAAGACAAGCCCAAATGCTAGATCCCCTATCGCCCCGACTAGGCACCTCTACTGATCATCTGGAAACGAAACATAGTAATGACCAAGGGCCTCATCAAATTCCCATTTAAGCTTAGTTGAGCCATCTGCGCCAGTATCCTCGGCACCTACATCTGTTTTGGTAGAATCTGTGAGTCACGAGGACTCAGCAATCTCACACCCATGAGATCAAGACTATTTAAGCTCATAGGTAGGCAAAGGGGCTAATATGGTGCAGCTGCGGCAAGCACTAAGCATATATGGTGGCTAACATACGCAAATGAGAGCGAGAAGAGAAGCAGCGCATCGGTCGAGAAGCTAGAAGCGATCAAGAAGTGATCCTGAAACTACTTACATCAAACATAACACAAACCGTGTTCACTTCCCGGACTCCGCCGAGAAGAGACCATCACGGCTACACACGCGGGTGATGCATTTTAATGAAGTCAAGTGCCAAGTTATCTACAACCGGACATTAACAAATTCCCATCTACCCCATAACCGCAGGCACGGCTTTCGAAAGATTATATTCCCTGCAGGGGTGTCCCAACTCAGCCCATCACAAGCTCTCACGGTCAACGAAGGATATACCTTCTCCTGGGAAGACCCGATCAGTCTCGGAATCCCGGTTCGCAAAACATTTCGACAATGGTAAAACAAGACCAGCAAAGCCACCCGACTGTGCCGACAAATCCCGATAGGAGCTGCACATATCTCGTTCTCAGGGCACACCGGATGAGACAGGCTACGAGTAAAACCAGACTTCGAGTTTCCCCGAGGTGGCCCCGCAGGCGGCTTAGTTCGGACCAACACTCGAAGGAGCACTGGCCCGGGGGGGTTAGATAAAGATGACCCTTGGGCCCACGAAAACCCAAGGGAAAAGGGCTCAGGTGGAAAATGGTAAAACCAAGGTTGGGCCTTGCTGGAGGAGTTTTATTCAAAGCGAACTGTCAAGGGGGTCCCATAAATCACCCAACCGTGTAAGGAACGCAAACTCAAGGAACATAACACTGGTATCACGAAAACTAGGGCGGCAAGAGTGGAACAAGTCACCAGGCATAAGACCGAGCCTTCCACCCTTTACCAAGTATATAAGGTGCGTTAATTTAAACAGGAGATAGTGTGATATCCCAAAATATCCATGTTCGGACCAGGAACAAACTTTATCTTCACCTGCAACTAACAACGCTATAAGAGGGGCTGAGCAAAAGCGGTGACATAGCCAAACAACGATTGCTAGGACAGGTTGATTAGAGGTTTGACATGGCAATAGGGAGGCATGATCAACAGTGGCAGGTAGAGCTAACATAGCGATAGAGCGAGTACTAGCAAGCAAAGATAGAAGTGATATCAAAGGTATGGTCATCTTGCCTGCAAGGTTCTCAGAGTTGTCGAAGGCTTGATCCTCGTTAGTGTACTCAACAGGTTCCTCGTAAGCGTGCTCGTCTCTCGGCTCTACCCAAAGCAAGAACACAAGCAAGGGAAGCACAATAAATCACGCTGCAATGCACAAGCAACATGATGCAATACATGTCATGCTATGCGAGAGGTGATATGCAATGCATATGCGTGCTTCGGAAGGAAAGATGATGAACAAGGCATCAACTTGGCAAACCAAGTATGCCGCTGGAAAGATGAGATGATTTCAGTTGAAATCGATATAAAGATCACCGCATTCGGGTGCACGGTTTGCGAATGACAAGCACGACAAGATATGATGCAAACTGCTTAAAACAGCAACATTGCCACTTAGATGCAAAGTATAAATAAGCTATCGCACCCAAACATATGAACAGAATGCATAGCAATGATGTACAAGAGATGCTCTACGAAACATGAACACTGAGCTCAATCTATAAACCACTAGAGCATGACTAAAATAGCATGGCAATAATGCAAAAGATAACAGTTTCTACAGACTTAGTGGAATTACTAGACATAGCAGAAACAGATTCATCATGGCATCTCTACAAGCTTGATTAACTCACTACCAGGCATGTCATGGCATGGAACAAGTACTAGCATGAAGTGGGCATGAAAATGAAGCTACTCATGTGCAAAACAAACACCTAGCATATTTGCATGAACAAACACATAAAGGACAAAATAGCAACATAGATTGAGATGACATGATCATGAACTTGCTCAAATGCAGAAACTAATGCCACCACTGGATTGGTGGGATTTTTCTACCCCAAAAACATATATAATATGTTGGAGTTGCTGTAGAAAAATCATCACAAATGCACTAAGATAAAACCTGCCCTAAATGGAAATGACAGATTTGGCATTTTCCTTATTTGGAAACGTCCAGAAATGGACTTGCCCGAAATGGATAGATTCTATATGCCAGAACTGGAATATTCGCTGGGAACAACAAAAAAATAAAAAAATAAAATAACAAACAGGGCTAAGGGAGGATGACAGGTGGGGCCACCCTGTCATACTCACACGCGGTTGCAAAGAAACAAAAAAAGGGGGGAAGGATAATGCACCCGCGGGGGATTGAACTCGGGTCTCCCCGGTGTGGTACTGCAATGGCAACCACTGGGCTAGCTAGGCGCTACTGGTAAGGAAAGGGGTTCGGCCCCTTTTAGATAGACACCAGATCGAGCTCCTCTGTTGCAAACAGAGAAGACGATGGTGCCGGCGAGGGCAACGGCGGCAACCACTGGGCTACAGGGACTCCGGCGGGCGTGCGGGAACATGTGAAGGCGCGGGAGCGCGTGGCTGCTACTTGTGGAGTCGTGCGTGCGCGTGTACTCGGGCACGAGCGGAACAGCGGAGGTGCCGTGTGAAGCGAGCGGTAGAGGAGCTCGTCGGAGCTGCGGGAGGCTTGCGGTGTGCGCGAGAGACGTGAACAAGTGGCGCGAGCGAGCTATGGGAGCACGACAGAGGGGATCCAAAGCGGGGACACGTAAACACGCAACGGTGGAACAACACTGCACAAATAAATTCAGAGATCGCTGGAGCACTGCGAGCGCGGGAAAGACATGGATCGGATGCGCCCTACGAGTGCCTAAATGCCATGGGAAGGATGGGAGAGGGAGGTGCATTACCAAGCTCACCCAAGGACACGAAGTGGTCGACGGAGACGAGCTGACGGCGACGAATTGGAGCTCTGAACCTTGGCGCGGTCCTGACCAAGAGGAAGGTGGAAGCAGAGGACGTCGAGGAACTCGTCGTCCGGGGCACCATAGTCGACGTCGTGGAAGGAGACGACGACGAGGAAGAAGAAGGACACGATCTATGGGGGTGGGGGTGGCCGGAGAGCACGCCGGCGACAAGGTGCGCTCTCAAGTGCGCTCGGGACGAAGCGGTTGCGGTGGATCTGGTGGTTCTACTCACCTGGCGGCGGCGACGAGAGGAAGAGGGAAACCCTAGAGGTTGTGTGGACAAGGAGAGGCGTTAAAAGGGAGGCTAGGGCGACGGGTGGAGCACAGCGTCGACGCGGCCGTGGCCATGTGCGCGCCCGGCGTGAGCTTGACGAAAAGGTGAGGGGCGGGTGCGCTGTAGCCAGAGGCTGGCTAGTGGGGGCACGGGTGACACGTGGGCATACGGGCGCCTGGGTAGCATTGCGGCTGGGTGAGAAACGACGAGGGCGCGAGCGGGAGAGCGCGCAAACGGGCTGGCGGGCTGCGCTGGCTGGGCTGGCGGGCAGGAAAAAGCCTCGGTTGGGCTGCAAGAGGCCCAGGGGGGGCTGCTGCGCTGTGCTCTTATTTTTCTATTTGTTCAAACAGAAATAGAAACAGAAAAAGCACAGGGTAAAAGGAGAGGAGTTGGAGTATAAAGAAAATATTCTCAAGCTCCTGGAATTATCTACTATTTCAATAAATTGCATTGGGCATTTTTAGAGGTAGAAAAATAAGACAAGTTTGAATTATATTCAAACTTGTGTCATTTTTGAACCTGACCAAAACAACTTCAAATAAGGAGATATTTGTCAGAGAGGTTTAGGACATGGAGCAAGATTTACAGGGAGAAGATGAACATTAATAGAGAGAGGAAAATAGCACTTAGCAAAAGAAGGGAGGAAAAGGGAAGGAAGGAGAAGTGATGGTGCAATGGTTTGAAAGGGGGACAAAGGTCATGCCCATGATGCTCATGGAAACAACATAATATGACAAAATGCAACATGAGATGGCATGAGATGAAAATGCACTATATGATGATGACATATGATGGCTAAAAGGAATATGACAAGAAGCACAAATGCAATATGGTAAGGAGAGCATGACAATGAAAAGAATAAAACACATAACCAAACAAGATGAGGCCAAACATGATAAAACCCACAAGAATTGGATGAAGGTCAAGTTGATATATTGGCAAATTGGGACATGATACATCTGGGGTGTTACAACTCTCCTCCACTACAAGAGGATCTCGTCCCGAGATCTAGGACTGAAAGAACTCCGGATATTCGGAATGAAGGTGATCCTCGCGCTCCCAGGTGGCTTCTCGGTCAGAATGGTGTGACCACTTCACTTTCAGGAATTTGATTGACTTGTTGCGAGTCTTGCGCTCGGTAATGGCATTAGTTGTTGAAAGTTTTACCTGGTGCAATACCAGATAAGTATGACTCGTGAAATCTTTCGGGTTCACACCGATGAGGGAAGGCGTCGGTTCAATCCCATCGGGGCTTCTTACGAACATATACCATAAGCTTCAAGAGTAAATATCACCAGCTCAAAAGTAGAGCATGGTTGACAAAAGGAAAGGATACAATTTAACAAAGGCATTATGTATCGGAGAAGGACTCACAAGATGATTAATTATTAAGGACACTGTCGGATATAATAATCCAACAGTGGATATGGCGATCCACAGTGGAGCTGAGGTGAGTATCGATACCCAATCAGAGGAAGAAAGAATGCAAATGCAACAGATTATGGATTCATCTGAATAATTTAAAGCTTAAATGCAAAGGAATTATGATTTCCAAAACAAGGGATCAGAAGCAGACGTTCTGATCAAGGATGGATCACTTGAATATACCAGAGGCACAATCAACGACAGATAGTTTGGTCGAGAACCAGCTCAGTATCAAAATGACGTCTGAGCCAGAAAGATAATCCTAGGACTCGACTGATGATTGTGAACATTCACAACGTATTGAATCAACGGACTCAAAAATGATGGTGACAAAGAATGCCAATATGATTACTATACTTATGGGATTAATCATAATGAAAGCAAACAAGAAATTCCAGAGCAATAGGTTGCTGAGGATTTACAGAATATCGAATGGTATTTCGAAGACTTTTGTGTAACACATGAACAACTGGGGGATGAGCGGATACTCGATAAGTGCGAGAATTAACCGTAGGGGTACTCAGGTGACAAAGAACAGCAGGGCGGTAAGCTTAAAGGATTATCAAACAACAATGAGTGTTACGGGGTATCTTGTAATAACAAGACCAACTGGGGATGAATGTAAGAATAACAACTGCAAGTAGTTATCCATAAGGGTTTACGGTGGAAGGGGAATTGCAAACGCGATGAACACAAGTTCTCGAGTTAACAACGGAGAGCATCTTCAGGGTCTCCTGTTGCAGCAGACGATCATCAGTAATAAGGGGCTCTCCGGGTGAAAGTGATAACGAGATCCTAATGTTAGATTTAGTAAAATTCATTTAACCCGAATAGAGGAGAGATTAGAGTCCCAGAGTAAAGGTCAAGGAGTAAAAGATCCTTATACCACCCAATGGCGATGTGGGCCCGTAAGCCACACAGCCATGTTAGTAAAAGTTTTTCAATGACTAGACTCAACTTTGGCCAAGGAGTTGGAAAGGGGGATTCCTATAGGCAGTCGGCTCTGATACCAACTTGTGACGCCCCCGATTCAATCGTACACTAATCATACACGCAAACGTGTACGATCAAGATCAGGGACTCACGGGAAGATATCACAACAGAACTCTAAAACATAAATAAGTCATACAAGCATCATAATACAAGCCAGGGGCCTCGAGGGCTCGAATACAAGTGCTCGATCATAGGCGAGTCAGCGGAAGCAACAATATCTGAGTACAGACATAAGTTAAACAAGTTGCCATAAGATGGCTAGCACAAACTGGGATACAGATCGAAAGAGGCGCATGCCTCCTGCTTGGGATCCTCCTAACTACTCTTGGTCGTCGTCAGCGGCCTGCACGTAGTAGTAGGCACCTCCAGTGTAGTAGGAATCATCGTCGACGGTGACGTCTGGCTCCAGGGCTCCAGCATCTTGTTGCGACAACCAGGTAGAAGGGAAAGGGGAAAAAAGGGAGAAAAGCAACCGTGAGTACTCATCCAAAGTACTCGCAAGCAAGGAGCTACACTACATATGCATGGGTATATGTGTAAAGGGCCATATCGGTGGACTGAACTGCAGAATGCCAGAATAAGAGGGGGGTAGCTAATCCTGTCGAAGACTACGCTTCTGGCAGCCTCCGTCTTGCAACATGTAGAAGAGAGTAGATTGAAGTCCTCCAAGTAGCATCTCCAAGTAGCATCTCCAAGTAGCATCTCCAGTAGCATCGCATAGCATAATCCTACCCGGCGATCCTCCCCTCGTCGCCCTGTGGAAAAGCGATCACCGGGTTGTCTGTGGAACTTGGAAGGGTGTGTTTTATTAAGTATCCGGTTCTAGTTGTCATAAGGTCAAGGTACAACTCCAAGTCGTCCTGTTACCGAAGATCACGGCTATTCGAATAGATTAACTTCCCTGCAGGGGTGCACCACATAACCCAACACGCTCGATCCCATTTGGCCGGACACACTTTCCTGGGTCATGCCCGGCCTCGGAAGATCAACACGTCGCAGCCCCACCTAGGCGGAATAGAGAGGCCAACACGCCGGTCTAAACCTAAGTGCACAGGGGTCTGGGCCCATCGCCCTTAGCACACCTGCACGTTGCGAGGGCGGCCGAAAGCAGAACTAGCCCCCTTAATACAAGAGCAGGCTTACGTTCCAATCCGGAGTGCGCCGCTCAGTCGCTGGCGTCACGAAGGCTTCGGCTGATACCACGACGCCGGGATACCCATAACTACTCCTGCGTAGATGGTTAGTGCGTTTAGACCAAATGGCCAGACTCAGATCAAATACCAAGATCTCGTTAAGCGTGTTAAGTATCCGCGAACGCCAAACAGGGTCAGGCCCACCTGTCTCCTAGGTGGTCTCAACCTGCCCTGTCGCTCTGCCACAAAGTAACAGTCGGGGGCCGTCGGGAACCCAGGCCCACCTCTACCAGGATGGAGCCACCTGTCCTTTCAGCCCCCTTATCCGAATCACTTGCGGGTACTCAACGAGCTGACCCGACTTTAGTCACCATCTGTATAGTATGTATGTATGTATAGTATATACCCGTGATCACCTCCCGAGTGATCATGGCCCAATAGTATAGCAAGGCAAACTGACAAGAATGTAGGGCCAATGATGATAAACTAGCATCCTATACTAAGCATTTAGGATTGCGGGTAAGGTATCAATGACTGTAGCAACAATGACAGGCTATGCATCAGGATAGGATTAACGGAAAGCAGTAACATGCTACACTACTCTAATGCAAGCAGCATAGAGGAGAATAGGTGATATCTGGTGATCAAGGGGGGGGGGCTTGCCTGGTTGCTCTGGCAAGAGAGAGGGGTCGTCAACTCCGTAGTCGAACTGGGCAGCAGCAGCGTCGGTCTCGTAGTCTACCGAATAGAAGAGGGGGAAGAAACATTAAATACAGTGCAAACATAAGCAAGACGACACAAGACATGACAAAGAGCGGTGCTAGGTGTGTCCTAACGCAGTATGAGGTGATGCCGGCGAAGGGGGAAAACATCCGGGAAAGCATTCCCGGTGTTCCGTGTTTACGGGCAGAGGAGCCGGAGGGGGAAAGTTGCGAGTTTGATATGTTAGGGGTGTGTGGCGGACAAACGGGCTGCGTATCCGGATTCGTCTCGTCGTTCTAAGCAACTTTCATGTTGAAAATATTTTAATCCAAGTTACAGATTAAAAGATATGATTTTCTAAAGATTTTATTAATTTCTGGAATTTAATTAATTATTTAAATTAATTTGAAAATGGAATTATGACATCAGCATGATGTCATGCTGACATCAACAGTCAACAGAGTTGACTTGGTCAACCTGACCAGTGGGTCCAGTGGGACCTACCTGTCATACACTGTTTAGGTTAACTAGAGATTAGTTCATTTAATTACTATTTAATTAACCTAACTAGTTAATTAAATTAATTAAACCGGATTAATTAACTTAATTAATGCATTAGATAATTAATTAATTAATAATTAATTTTATTAAATCATTTTTATTTATTATTTATTATTTTTATTTTTAATTCTCCTTCTCTTTTTTTTAACGTTCTGGGCGTGGGCCCCCACTATCATTGGCCCACAGGGGGGCCTTGCAGGTTTCGGGCGCAGGCGACGGTTGTTGCCCGAACGGGCGCATGCCCGAACGGGCGCTCGGCGTGGATGCGGGCGAAGCCCCCAGGGGTGCGGCGTGGGCGCACGGCGACCGTGGCCGGAGTAGCGGCACGGCGGGGCCGTGGTAGGAGGCCGAGCCGGCGACGACGTGCAGGGCGGAGAGGGACGAACAGGGGCGCCACGGGGCCGGGCGCGGTGACCAACGGCGACGGGAGGCGTGGTCGAGCGCGGAGAGAGG